>NW_026091566.1:0-9658 GCF_024586455.1 Bactrocera neohumeralis
TACAGCATGCATTTGTTGTTCTTGTATCCATGCTGCCTTGTGTACCAGCATAGCCGGCATTGAAGTCCTTAATAGCATTGACAACGAAAACGCATTTAAACGCTCGCATTCGCACAGCTTTTGTGACCCCAACACACGCACAAGTATATTCACACACACATATACATTTAAATATTGTAAAACACATATGTACTATACATATGTATGCACATTCCCACATTTTCACTTGGAACAGCTTTCGCACAAATTTAAATTTTTAAAGCTTTTGTTGTAATACCGGGTGTGTGCGTGAGTGCAAAATTGACGGGTTGGGAAAAAATTCGCTCATGTTAATTTTCGAATATATGGGGGAAAAGGTTTCCATTGCATGCTGCAGCAAAAACCTACTAATTTTCACATTTTATAATCAGCAGTAAATGACTAATGTGTGCACACATGCATACATACTTACATACCAAATGGTAGTAGTTTTGTTTGCGCTGTTTGTGTACGCCTGAATATGCCATAAAAACAGTTGTTTAATTTTAGTTTGACATTTTCGGTATGTTTGGAATTTTATACTATATGGTACATATGTATACATATATGTACATACATAGAGGGGCAACCCCATAAAATTTCATACAGATGGGATATACAGTGGACCAATAAAGTTTACATACACCTAATTCCATTAAATTTCGACACGTTTATTTGTTTCAAAATGGATAAATTTTGTGGTTTTTTTCTATCCATTTCATGATATGTATATTTAGCATTAAATATAGCATATCAAAATATTTTTTTTTTTACACAAATAAAAAAAATTAAAGTTAAAGCTTAAAATGAGCATAATTTATATCAAAAAAGTTTACGTACACTTATGATTGTTTATATAAATCAAAAGTAATTACAATACTTTTAACGGGTTTTGGCCTACATTTTGTTGCTATTAGTGTCCCTAGACATCGTTGTATGCTCCCCACTCAATTTCTTGTATTATTTCCGGATATTTTGACCCATTAAGTCCATGATCCAGCTTTTTGGCCTTATTTTTATGAAATTCGATGTTTTCGAATACGGTTTTCCAAAAAGTTCCAGATATTTTGAATAGGATTAATGTCTAGCGATTGCGGGACCTATGGAGTTATTTTTATTTCCATAACAACCATTCACGTACAAGATAAGTTGTGTGTTTGGGTCGGTATCCTGTGGTAAATAGAAATGGCTGCTATGAACAGCCGATTTAAGCACACTTAAAATTTAAATTTTTGTCCTAAAATGTTCAGATACGTATGCTTATCCATGTTTTCACTAATAAAGTCCAAATGTCCAACTCTAGATGCAACAATACACCCGCAAACCATAACATTACCCCCACAGTGCTCTACCATTGGCAATACATTTTGTCCTTGCGACTCTTCATTGATCTTTCTCCACACTTTTCGTGATCTATTCGAACCAAATTTATTAAATTTTGAATCGTCAGAGAACACAATGTTTTCCCAAAACCAATACGGTTTGTTTAAATATTGTTTAGCAAACGCCGACATTTTTTTTTATTAACCTTATATATGTATGGCTTACGACGCGCGACTCGTCTATGATAACCAGCACTCTTCAACAAATTCCTTACTGTTTGGGGATTTATTTTTTTTGTACATTTCAAAAATGTATAAGCATATGTATCTGAGCATTTTAAGCTAAAAAAGATTTAAATTTTAAATGTGTTAAATCGGCTGTTAATAGCAGCCATTTCTATTGACCACAGGATAACGACCCAAAACACATGTCTTATCTTGTACATGAATGGTTGTTATGGAAAAAAAAATAACTCCATAGGTCCCGCAATCGCTAGACATTACTCCTATTCAAAATATCTGGAACTTTTTGGAAAACCGTATTCGAAAACATCGAATTTAATCAGAATAAGGCCAAAAAGCTGGATCATGGACTTAATGGGTCAAAATATCCGGAAATAATACAAGAAATTGAGTGGGGAGTATACAACGATGTCTAGGGACACTAATAGCAACAAAATGTAGGCCAAAACCCGTTAAAAGTATTGTAATTACTTTTGATTTATATAAACATTCATAAGTGTACGTAAACTTTTTTGATATAAATTAAGCCCATTTTAAGCTTTAACTTAAATTTTTTTTTTTGTGTAAAAAAAAAAATATTTTGATATGCTATATTTAATGCTAAATATACATATCATGAAATGGATAGAAAAAACAACAAAATTTATCCATTTTGAAACAAATAAACGTGTCGAAATTTAATAGAACTAGGTGTATGTAAACTTTATTGGTCCACTGTACTACTATGAGCAAAAATAGTAAGACTTTGTTCATAATTTCAGAATTCTTAATTTATTCTTCAAAATCCATATCGTATCCCTTCAAAGTAATCTCCCTTGGCCCCAATACACTTGTGTCAACGTTTTTTCTAAACCACAAAACAGTTTTTAAAGTCAATTTCAGGAACAGCTTTTAAGTTTATTGATTTCATTTGACTCAAACAGTTTTCTCGGAACGGTCTTTTGAGTTTGCTGAATAGACAGAAGTCACAGGAAGCTAATTCTGGTGAATACGGTGGTTGCGGCACGATAGTGGTTAAAAATTTGGCGAAAAACTCACGAAGAATCAATGCAGTATGCGGCGGTGATTGTTCGTGATGCAAAAACCAAGAGTTGTCTGCTCATAATTCTGGCCTTTTTTCTACGAATAGCTTCGCGCAAACGACGCATAACAGTATTCCTTGTTGCCAGTGTGTCCAGTCGGAAAGTATTCGGAGTGCAGCACACCTCGATAATCGAAGAAAACTGTCAACATAATCTTTATTTTTGACCTGATTTGACGTAGTTTTTTCAGCTTCGGCTCAACTTTGACACGATATTCTGTTTCCAGGTCTTAAGCATAGATCCAAGACTCATCGCCAGTAATAATCCTTTTCATAATATCCTGGTAGACGGAAAGCATTATTTTACAGACGTTAACGCGACGCTGTTTTCCGAAAAAATTTTGTGATTTTGAAAACAATCGGGCTTTCACTTTTAAAATGGTTTTCACAGATCTTACCGATATTGCGACGATGCAGCAGAATCTCTGTCTGTTAATCATCAATTAGCAAGCATCAATTCCTTTATTTAATTGACTTATTGATCATCAGTTGATGTTGATGATCGCCCTGGACGTGGTTCATCGTCAACGCGTTCTCGACCCTCCTTGAATAGTTTGTATCAATCAAAAACACTTGCTTGTTGGTCTTTTCGAACATTCTGAATGTTTCGGCAACAGAAATTTGATTCCACACGCAAAACTCAATGGAACTTCATTAAAATGTATCACTATTTTTTGGTCAAATTCACATTGGCTTCTTTCTGTAACAGTTTCGCGCTTTATTTTCAAAAGATTTCCTTTATTACTGAAATATATATTTCTGATAATTTTATTTTTTTAGGTGTAGTTAAAGAAATTCCCAATTTTTTTAATTGTTGGCTTTCCAAATTCGTCAACCCTCCCAAGTGCCACTGTGCTCGGTTTCCCATTCATACTCGTATTGTACCAAATTTCAATTGAACTCAAATTACAGAACACCAAGCCATGTGATGCCAACATCAATTCATGCGAGAATTTCATGTCCCCATCGGAAGCACCGGTCGTGCCTGGGCATGAATATGATCCATATTTGTTATTGCTTTGCATTCGTTAAATTGATATGCAACACATTTCGCTCATTATTATCACATAGAGCAAACATATACAAATACAGTTATGTGTGACGGCCTATTGCACGATTCCAATCAATTAGTTCATTTGTGGTTTTGCTGTTGATTAACGCATTGACGACGCATTAAAATTACTAATTCTCAATTTTCACAGATAGCTGAATGTGTGTGTGTGCATGTCGCATGTGTTAATGCTTTCATAGAAATTAAATAAAGAACTTGGAAAGTTTTTCGAATTAGTAGAACCAGGAGTTTGCAGTAAGCAAATTAGCCATAATAAATGGAAATTAACTCGACACTAAGTGGTCGCCAGGCTTCAATTATTCTTAAAGGTGGATGGTGGGGAAAAAGACGTGCGCAAAAGTCGCTATCTCAAAAGCCGAGAGATTATTCTGCGTATATACCGACAGACAGACGGATGGATATGGCTAAATTGGCTCAGCTCGTCACGCTGATCATTTATATATACACTGTACCTTATACGGTCTACTCGACGATTGCACTTCCATGCTAAATTGTGTGAAGATACCACGTTAATTTAAAAAGCTGTCCATACAAGCACTTCTTTTTATACCCTGAACAGGGTATATTAAGTTTGTCACGAAGTTTGTAACACCCAGAAGGAATCGTCGGAGACCCTATAAAGTATATATATAAATGATCAGTATGTTGAGCTGAGTCGATTTAGCCATGTCCGTCTGTCTGTCCGTCTGGCCGATATCGGACCACTATAACATTTAGCTGCCATACAAACTGAACGATCGGAATCAAGTTCTTGTATGGAAAACTTTCACATTTGACAAGATATATTCACGAAATTTGGTATATGTTATTTTCTAAGGCAACAATGTAATCTCCGAAGAAATTGTTCAGATCGGTTAACCATAGCATATAGCTGCCATACAAACTGAACGATCGGAATCAAGTTCTTGTATGGAAAACTTTCGCATTTGACAAGATATATTCACGAAATTTGGTATATGTTATTTTCTAAGGCAACAATGTAATCTCCGAAGAAATTGTTCAGATCGGTTAACTATAGCATATAGCTGCCATACAAACTGAACGATCGGAATCAAGTTCTTGTATGGAAAACTTTCGCATTTGACAAGATATATTCACGAAATTTGGTATATGTTATTTTCTAGGGCAACAATGTAATCTCCGAAGAAATTGATCAGATCGGTTAACTATAGCATATAGCTTCCATACGAACTGAACACATAGTTACTATGTAACAGAAATGCACCTGTGAAGGGTATTTAGCTTCGGTGCTACCGAAGTTAACGTTTTTTCTTGTTCTTTATTGGCATAGACACAGCTTATGCGATTATAGTCGAGTTTGCGACAGCGATATCGAACGGCTCGGAAAGGCCCCTCCTGATCCTGACGGTGCTTTTGGTATTGCACAACGTCAGATTACACAGCCGTATTAGTTTATTGTCATCTATTGGAGAATCGGGTTCACCATCTCCTAATGTTATGCTTTCACTGCCATTCAAAAGGCTGGAGAAGTGTTCTCTCCATAATATCAGTATGCTCTGGGCCTCAGCCGATCCTCCCGAGGGTTGTGCGCTGTGTTTCGGACCTGTCACGCGAAATACACCTCAGATTAAAAGACTTTTCCATCTAGGTGTCACGAAATTCGCCGCAAGCTTAATGTATCCTCTTCATGGTATACAAATTTTTATTTATTTATCCCTTAGCGCACGCCGGTTATTGGGACCGGGTCAAATTTAATTAGGTCAAGTCAAGTTTTTCAAAATAATATGTATTTTCGAAACAGATTAATAACGAGATGGTAAAATTCGAAAATCATTTCAGCCAGTTTGAGCTTTTTATATTCTTTCAAACTCGTTTGTGATATACATATGTATGTAAACTTGACTGACAAAATCTGCCGATTTTCAAAACTCTTGTAATTTTTATTATTATTTGCCATAACTTATAAGCTATGTTGTATTTTGTAGAAATTTCTCTTTATATTGCATGCGATAAGTATCAAACAGCCTCCATATCCGTGAAATCAAAGAAAATTATCAAAAATTGTAGCTCTATCAAAAACACTGCTCATTCAGAGAACTTAAAAGTTTTTTTACTATATATACTTTTAAGTTCTCTGGCTCATTAATAGTAACAGTAACGGTAACAAAATGGAATATGCAGAACACTCAAATGTAAATAGCAGAGCATGCGAATGCAACATCTCTGTTAAACGTACAAGTTTACTGTTAACCAAGTTAACATTGAGTGAAATGTTTGCAGAATTAACATTCTCCATTAACAGCTGCTATTATTCCGCATTGTTATTTGACAAGGAAAACAAGAAGACTATAAATAACTGTTATTGTGTTTGTCTGTACGTACATCCAAGCATACATGTGTACAAATGTCCTTCACGTAGGTGTGTTAAAATGATTTACATGTACCCAATTGAAATGTATATTTGTGAACCTAAGGGGACTTGTAAACTGCAGTAGCACACTTGAATAAATTTGTAAATATTAAAATTAAATTTCGTGTTAAGTGAAAAAATGAATTCGTTTGCTGGAAATATTTTTATGAATTAGTACATACTTGTTCAATTAAAATTTATTTTTGATGTACTTGCAAATATGACGACTTTTATACTCTCGCAACAAAGTTGCAAAGGAGAGTATTTTAGTTTTGTTCACATAACGATTGTTTGTAAGTCCTAAAACTAAAAGAGTCAGATATAGGGTTATATATACCAAAGTGATCAGGGTGACGAGTAGAGTTGAAGTCCGGATGTCTGTCTGTCCGTCCGTCCGTCCGTCCGTGCAAGCTGTAACTTGAGTTAAAATTAAGATATCATGATGAAACTTGGTACACGTATTCCTTGGCTCCATAAGAAGGTTAAGTTCGAAGATGGGCAAAATCGGCGCACTGCCACGCCCACAAAATGGCGAAAACCGAAAACCTATAAAGTGTCATAACTAAGCCATAAAAAAAGATATTAAAATGAAATTTGGCACAAACAATCGCATTAGGGAGTGGCATATTTGGACGTAATTTTTTGGAAAAGTGGGCGTGGCCCCGCCCCCTACTAAGTTTTTTGTACATATCTCGGAAACTACTATAGCTATGTCAACCAAACTCTATAGAGTTGTTTCCTTCAGGTATTTCCATATACAGTTCAAAAATGGAAGAAATCGGATAACAACCACGCCCACCTCCCATACAAAGGTTATGTTGAAAATCACTAAAAGTGCGTTAACCGACTAACAAAAAACGTCAGAAACACTAAATTTTACGGAAGAAATGGCAGAAGGACGCTGCACCCAGGCTTTTTTTAAAAATTGAAAATGAGCGTGGCGTCGCCCACTTATGGACCAAAAACCATATCTCAGGAACTACTAATCTAATTAATTTTACAGCAAAAGAAAAAAATATGTAAATGACGGATAATGAAATCTCGATTATCACTTTATCATGCGAGAGTATAAAATGTTCGGTGATACCCGAACTTAGCCCTTCCTTACTTGTTTGTGATACACTTGTATTATAATTGATTTCTAACCTTGCTTTTTCAACTCCACCATTTACACCACCCCTTTCGCCATCATATTTTATGGCGCGATAATTACGTCTGTCAGCACATATCAATAAATTGAATCGAACATTTTTATTGAACATTCCAATATGTGCGCCACCAGCATCAGTAACATCAAAACGCTGGCTGACTAGGTTTGTCAGCTGCTTTACATGGTGGGCGTTATGTTGCGGAGTGTGTGATCATTTATCAACGGTATTCTTGTTGCACGTTGGCGGTTTTGGAATTTTTATTTACTCTTACCAGTCACTTGACATTCACTCGTCGTGGAAATGGTGGCTCACGATGATCGATGGTGAATGTTTTTTGTTGATTAAAAGTTTTTGCCACACACACAAACACACGGGCGGCAGCAGCAGCGAAAGTGCTGCAGTGCTTCTCGATATGGATTGTTAGATTTCCAATACTCCCACACAGCACTTGACACGTGGTGCGATTGCACACAATTGAAATTATTAAGAAATCGTACACTTGTGCCATTTCCGCAGGCAATACGAGTAAAATGTGCTTTGGTGGATTACGGTATCACTAACTGAAATATGAATAATAGTATTTTGATGAAAATAGTTGAGTTCGAAATATTAGCTGAAAAGCGGCGTATATTCAGTTTATTTAGTTAATGCAATGAACGAAAAAAGCAAACTCACACCCGAATCTATAGTTTATTAGTAGTATATATCTATTCAATTAAGATATCTTAATTATCATCTGATCTAATGATCAAACTAACTAAAATAAAACACGAAAAGAGAATATACGCCTGTCACTCATTTCCTATACCTAATATCATTGCGCCAAGCAAAATATTCCAACTTAAAGAGCACATTTACTGTGACAGCCGAAAAACGTTGATTTTTTGGGACTGAAATCGTTTGTATTGAAGCTTTCACTGTATATTATTGCATATTTTAAGAATACAAATGAAACTTTTGAAAAAGAATTAAATATTTCTTGAGATTTTCGACGGCGCTAAAACAGTTCCTTCATTGCTACAATGATTCCGGCCTTCTCAATAGATGAAATCTTAAAATAAAAAAATTCCTTTAACTAGAAGATATTCGGCTGCAATCAAAAAATTCTAGACACGCAGCAGTCATTATTGGATAATGCTCGACCGAATAGATCACACAATGAAGAAAATTGAGCAGCCGTAGCTGAGAGTGCACACGAAGACCGTAGAGAGTCGATTCGGCACCGTTCGCAGCAACCCGGACTGACGTAGGAAACGACGAGATCTTAAATTGAAAGCGTACAAAATACAGTTTGCAAGATCTGAAGCTGCTCGACCTTCCCAAGCGGCATCGCTTCGCTCTATGGGCTCTTGCAAAGTTCCAGAAGGTTAGACGTTTTCGAGATAAATTTTGTTTCAGCGATGAGCCCCATTTCTGGACTATTTGAAGCCTGAAATTGAAGCTCGTGATCTCGGCGACATTTGGTTTCAACAAGACGACGCCACTTCTCACCCATCGCATCAATCAATGGATGTATTGAGAGTACACTTCGGTGAGCAGATAATTTCACATTTTGGGCCGGTCGATTGGCCACCAAGATCGTGTGATATCACACCGTTAGATTTTTTTCTGTGGGGATATGTAAATTCTAAAGTCTATGCCGACAATCCCGTTTCGATTTGTCACTAAGTTGGACTAAAACATTACACGTGTAATTCGCCAGTTCCCGCGGTCAACATTTGAAAGAGATAATCTTCAAAAAATAAATACCAAAGAATGTTCTTTCGAATGATATCAAACATTCCCATCAAATTTGAAGTTTCTGTGCTTTTTCTTTAAGTAGATAACCTCGAAATGGATCACCTTTTATATATATTTTTTGCATTTTAGCTACCAAAATATTGTATATGGCATCCTCATTAATTATTACATTTTTTTCTCCTATAAAAAGTACCACCCTTATTAACCATAATTTATTGTCCATTATTAAAATAAAATATAGTTAACTAAAACTACCTTTATTTATGTCGCAGAAAATATATAAATAATAAAGAGTTTATGATAAAACGCACACATGCAAACACACAACGGCAATGCTATAAATCAAAGGTCACTTTCGCCGACTTAGCTAACGTAGTAGTATGTATGTATGTGGTGCTCGTTGGCTCTAGGTAAACCAACACAAATATAAGTAAGTCACTTGAATGTACCCTACAGCTGCCACACCTCTTAAATCATCATATACACATACACACACACTCGCGATACATGCCATACCCATCAAATGGCAGCAGGAAGGGATTACAAACTAACTCGCAGAGAACTCTCAATTTTCAAATAGTTTGCGGTCAAGCTGTTACTATAACAACTAGGTAAATAGTTAAATTTTAATAGACTTGCGAAAAAGTGAGAGTGAATTTC
>NW_026091567.1:0-9015 GCF_024586455.1 Bactrocera neohumeralis
AACCCCGAAAAATTAATTTTTTGGGAAATTTTCCCAAAGGAATTTTCTGTTTACTTTTAACCCTTTCTTTTTCCTCTTGCTTTAACAGGGGAATTATGACTTGTAATACGCGAATTTTTTTTAACTTCTTGTAGTTATGTTTTTTATTTTGCAGTATGAGAATCAACGTTAATATGAAAACATGTATGGGTGAGTATGGGTAGTGATTACAGTAGTTACAACTATAGGTACTCCATGGAATGCACCGATATCAAACAGAACTGATGGTCCTGCCCGTAATCACACATTGAAATGGACCATTTTAAGTTTTATCAAATTTTGTTTTAAGTGCTCTAGTATTATGATCCACGTGTAGATTCATATGTTTGTATGTAGTATATGAAGTGCTCACCATTTTTTTTTTTTAAAGGGAAAAAAATATATGTACATATTACATAATCATATGTGTATGTATATTTACATATACATACATCCTACGTGTTTGTATGGTAAATGTATGTATGTATGCCTGATATGTCTTCAGATTTAACGTTCCCTACTCGAATGGAAATGCAACTTATCGATGAAAATATTAATAGAACAAAAGAAATAAACCAATCATAAATATGTATTCAGTAAAAAGCACATTCGAAATTGTAAAAAAGTTCTGCAAAAACAGACTGCTTTTAATGAAAACTTAGTAAAGTGAATGCCACCATATGATAGCATAAATAAAGTAACGATGAAAGATATATTTTTAGCACTTACCCCATATGAAATTAGGGTTTTCATTCTGAGTCAATTTTTTTTTTTCAACTAAAAAACAGGCAAAAAACTTTCGAAAATGTGAAAAAGAAAGTCACTCAAAAGATGACCCTTTTAATATTAATTTTAAAGGGGGTCCCCTTTTTCAAATTTTCTATTTTTCATATAAATAATAGGGAAAAAAAAAATCATTTTTTTTTTTTTTTGTGGGGGGTTTTTGCCGTGCACGCGATGGCTCCCGGGGGTTGCTGGGATTCCGATTCTACTCGAGAATCGAATTTTCTCGTAAAAAATCGATTTTTCGGAATCGACCTTTGGGAGTCGAAGTCGATTAAGAATCGATTCTTGAAAAATCGAAAAAACGATTATTTTTTTTGAGAAATACTCGAGTAGAATTTAAAACGAGTTTACCACCCCCACTGGGGGGCTTCGTGCACATACCCTACATATATGTACATATGTAGTATAATAACCTCCGCACAATAACCACCACAAAAAAATTGATATTTTTTTCCATGTAATTTACATGGAAAACAAAAAATTTGAAAAAGGCACCTCTTAATATTAATATTAAAAGCTCATCGACTTTCTTTTTTACATTTTCGAAAATTTTTGCCCGGTTGAAAAAAAAGGGTTTACTCCCGAATGACACACCCTAATGTACATACATAACTAATATAGAGATTTTCGACTTTACTCCATATGATTGGTGATTGTATGTGGGGTTTCCTTAATGAAATTTTAATGAAACCCAAGAAACATTTTTTTAGTATGTGGCATGAAATAGTTAATAGATAAAAATGGGGTCGATATCCCCCAACTCCATACATATATATGTATGTATGTATATGTATATGTACATATCGTCCCCAAAAAATGCAAAATAACGTATCAGAAAAAAAATCGAAATTGAGCATCCTATTGTTTACGATTCATATTTCAAATTACATACATAATATTACATATGTCCAACTTTTTCAGGTTCTGGCTCAATATGAACCAGTTTTAACCAATTTTAAAATTTTTTTTTCACTCTTGTTCCTTTTTATTTCGTGTTTCATTCACGCCACTGAAATTTTCAAAATGTTGTTACGTTTTTTTGCATTTTGGGTGACGATAGGGATGTCGGTCATGTATGAGGAATAGAGCAAACATATGAAACATATGTATATGTATATTAAATTGTTTGGGATTCCGATCATCGGGTTGAGATTTACCCTTAAGGTATTTCCCCGATTTTGAACGTTGGTTGCACCCGAAAAGCTCTCTTTACTGTTTTTTTTTTTAGTTTGAGTAAGCAGATAATTTTATGCCGTTATGATTCGAACAAAATTTCAACCCGTTTACCCGGACTTTACACCCCATGAAATTGTTTTCAAGTTGCAATAAACTCACACTTTTCTACTACCACAGTCTCACTTTTTTAACTTGAACTGCTTGATATAAAAATTTTTTCCCTTTATAGGGGTTGACGACCAACTTAAAACAGCTGATCACATAGTTTTGCGAACAAATGGATTCAATTGTCGGAAAAAAAATATTTGTTTATAAATGCCCCATGGATTGGTATCCAAATATAATTATATGAATCCATTATATTATTCTTCTTCTTCTTAATTGGGTGAACCCCTTACGCGATTATAGCCGAGAAAACAGGGGGCCAGTCGTTTCTTCTTTTTTGCTACGTGGCGCCAATTGATATTCCAAGCGAGCCGGTCCTTCTCCACCTGGGCCTTCAACGGAGTGGAGGCTTCCCCTTTTTCTGCATTAATTTAAGTATTTTGCGGTTTTCCCTGACGATGACATCATGAAACCAAATTTCTGATTATCAAGTATATACGAGTATTCCATTAAGGTCTATATACTTTTTAATGTGTTTGAACCATTTGTCGGAACACTTTGCCACTCTGATTAAAACATATTTTGAACTCTTGCGGCTCTTAAGGTATCGGTAAAGGAGGACCCTTTAAATTTTTTTTTTAAAAACGATAATAAAAAGAATTTATTTGATGCCAAGTCAGAAAATATGATGAATAACTATCAAATCGATGTTTTGAGTGCTCAAAAATGCAGTTTTTTCAGTCGATGTGTGAGATTGTTTTAATGATATGGTTGCTACATCTCCCATTTGCTTTGAATTGTTTTTTTTAGATTGGGTTTCATCTTGAAAAGCATACAGTCAACTTTTTTTAATTTTGGGTCATCCCCGATGCCATAGACCTGCTTCGAAGCACCGCTAATGTATTTTTTTGACATTTCTTCGACCAATCGGGAAAAATATTTAAAGTCACGTAAACAGCACAAATAGCGCTCGTATGTACTGAGTATTTATTATTAAAAAGTCAAACTTTACGATAAGTGTGAGTTTTTGATTGCAACACAATTTGGCCCAAAACCCGAAATATAAAAGACAACCCACGAATTATTGAATTGAATGAAGATAAACTGACAGCCTAAAACGACACTCCAAATTTGAATTTATGTACATATGTATTTTGTGGGCTTTGCTATTATTAATATTGTAAAGGGAATGCGATGAAACTTGGATTTGCCAACCCAAAATTGAATAAACAGAAGTACGCTTTAGGCTATTGCAATTGGTAAAGTTATTGGTAATCCAGAGTCCTGACTCAAACCCGATAGAAAATTTGTGTTTTTTTTTAAGGGGAGTGGTAATCCGTTTCAAATTAAACTGCCAACCAATTAACTGCTTTTTATCAAAGAATACAAGAAGAATAAAAAAAAACCCGGGAGATCTGTGATAAAAAAACCCTTATTCAGTACGTGTCCAAACGTCTGCGAGCTTTATAAATGCGAAAGATGGGTTTTAATAATACTTAATAATTGTTTGCAAATTGATATCCCTATTTGTAGTTTTTATTTTTTTTTTTACTTTTGTGCATTATTTGTTAAAAATATTTGAATTAAAAAAATTATGAAATTTTTGCGAAATAAGAATTTTTTTTTTTCACTTTCAAACAATAGATTGACAAACGTATATTACATAAAAATCGCCCAATTAAAACCTTTTTCTTTAAATTATTTATTTATATTTGTACATGGATTGATGATCAATGTCCCATTTAATAACTAAAGTATTTACATATACATACAAAAATATAAATATTTATGCATATGTGAATAAGAATTAAAACTAAGTACATTTTGGCAAATTCATTACTTTATTACTTTATTTTAGAAGAGTGGGGATAAAAACTAGGGACTTTTTTTGTTTACCACACTTTGACCGGTCTACGGCGACAACAGAAGAAGAAAACACAATTGCAAAAAAAGTGGAAAAGGCAGATATCATAAATTAGGGGAAAAAAGAAAAAAGACTCGAACGAGATACAAGTAAACGCCTTTTTCAAATAATAACACATATGCATTTACGTAAAATATATGTATATTTACTTTATTTATCTATATGTACATATGTACCTAAGTGTTCTCGCCAGTCGTCAGTAGTATTTACCAGATTATACGTTTGTATAACATATTCATTTTTTTGTGATATGTATCAACATTTGTAGATTTCTTGAGCATTTCTGCTCAGTAAAAGAATAGTGTACATCATAGGATTGTATTCATACATTTTTCGAGTACATTGAGGCAAACAAATTTACTTTTTCTTAAACGATTTAATACCATTTACTAGGAGGACAAAAAGAAAAAATTGCAAAAAGACTGGTAATTAGAAATTTCGAAACGCTAAATATACATACATATACTGCATATGTACATAAGTATGTATGTATGCACAATACTTTTTGAAAGCAAAGCACTGAAATTTTAAATCAACTTTGGTAATATTTTATTCAGTGTGTTTTTGGCGATTTGTTTACACCGCTGTATCTGGTTTTATGAATGTATGGATGCAGGTACATTTTTTTAATTTCCCTAACAAAAGCAGATATGATGATGATTTACCAAACAAAGAGCTACAACAAGTCCACTATGAAAATCTAAACAGGTGCCTAAGTGTTGACGTTAGGAACAACATCACCAAAAAGAAAATTACCATCGGGACCATTCAGTCATGTTAAACTTTCATGGGGGGACTTTCTGTCACTAATTATTTGAAATTCTCACATCCATATCACATTCTCCATCTCTTGTATGTTATGTACATGGTCCCCCCTAAATTTTTCCTTTTTTTTCTATTATATTATGATATACGCAGGATATCATCCTCCAAAATTCGGTTTAGGGACAAGAAGAGTCTTTTTCTGAACATACTTTAATGCGACAAGGTTCACCTCCGTACATATTATACTTCTTTCCCCTTGCTATCATCAACAACACAACAATGTAAATTTAGTGTTGCCAACACTTTCTAAATTTATGCATAACCGAAATAAAGTCTAGGCAGTTTTCCTTAATTGGAGATTTCCAAACACTTATGAGATATGTAAATTTTTTATGTATTTGATAATTGTCCAAGTTTAAATTGTGAATTAGGGAAAAAAGATGTGAGATGAAAATCTCTCCAAACCTTTTTCCGAACGCATTGTTGCGAACACATGGTATATATTGCATTTTTTTTTAAAAGTTGAGGTAAGTCAAACTTTTTAAAACTCTTACAACATGTTGCTTCAGAGTATAACAGTTTTGTTTAATTAAACCATCTTAATATTTTCGATAATGATTTTATTCATATTTTATGGTTGACGATATCAAGATATTTATAAGATATAAAGGGAAATCAAAGTCTAACCAATTTTAGACCAGAAATTGTAAAAAAGTTTATATTGTTCTAGTATATTCACCAATGTGCAACATTTTATTGATTACTAAGAAAAAAAATTGGGTATATTTTGCGTTGGCAACACTATAGATAACCAAGAAATTAGACGCCCAGACGAGTGTACGACGGTTTTTATATGAATGTGTGCATTGACAACGAATCAAAGTGACATGCATTTGTGTCTATTAAAATGGCTTAAGGTGCATATAAATATAGTATACATTTTACATACTTATGTCGTTTGTGTTTAAATATATTAATATATTGAATTATACGATTTTACATAATAATTGTTATCCTTATGCTTATAAGAATATGTCAATATATTAGTAAGAAATAATAATTTTTTTACCTCGTTATGAAGTATTTTATTTGTGCAATATGTTCATGCATGCTTAAATATATGTATTCATATCCGCAATACTTCTTATTCCAGTATCTCAGAAATGTTTAACTTTCAAATTAGACAAAACATCTTGTTTAGAAAAGCCATACATTTTAAAAAACATTAAATTTTGCCGTAGGTAAATGAAGTAACAAATTACTAGTTTTAACCTGCAGTCGGTGGAGTTCATTATAGGGGAGTTTGTTTAAGTATTTATTCATTGTACATACGCATGTATGTATATGATATGACATCTGGGAATATGATAAACCAAATTCAATCGGGGGCGTAGGTTGAAATACCAAAAACAAGTCTAGTTGTTTAGCTCAATAAAGCAAAGTTTCAGGCAAAGTTTGTATCTCAATTTAGGTATTTATAACTTAAAGTTTGGTTAAAACATGGCTTTTATTGTTTAATACATATTTAATTCGAAATTTAGAGTTGGGGGAATTAAATATTTTTCAAAATATTCGGTAGATGTTTATATGTAGCCTTCATATCATTAAAATGTACATACATCCCAATGTAAATTTTTATACATTGTGCCAGCTCAGCCATCTGTCCGTTTCTATATCTTGATACTTTAAAATTGTATATTTTTTTATGCACTCGTGTTCTTTAAACAGGTTTGTCTTCCACAACGGACTGTGTTCGCCTTCACGAACGTTGTAATGTTCACGTTTTGTATCAAACACAAACATACCTTAAATACAAGCATGGTACGAATCGTACATTCGCATATTCGTAATTAATTTTTACCGTTAGTTTGAAAGGTTCGCATATCTATACCAAAAATAGACTTTGACTTATTTATGTACATTGATACATATAGTAAAGAACATACATACTATACATACATAAATATGTATAAATGTATGAACTTTAATATATCACAGGGTTTTACCCGGGAAAGTAATAAGAGTTGATTTAAAAAAAAATTTTTTGAACCAAACGTTACAATTCTTTAAAAACTGTTAAAATAGGCTCCTTCTGCGTCGACGCAGCACTGCTGGCGCAATTTCCAAGCATTTAAGAAGTCACAGAAGGCATTCTTGGGAATAGCCTTGAGAACCGAGGTGCATGCTATTTGGACCCCCTCTGTCATCTCAAAATGCTTGCCTTTCATCGGAATTTTCAGGCAAGGAAAAAAAAAAAGTTCAGAGGGGCCACATCTGGGCTGTAAGGCGGCTGCGGAAACGTTAGGTAGCTGTTTCACAAGAAAGGCGGGCGAGGGGGCGTTGTCGGGGTGCAATTCCAATCGGCTGCGATGTCTTGTCGGACTTCGTTTGAGTCTCTTGAGGACTTCCACGTGAAACTTGCCTTTGAAAGTTTGTCCAAAAGGAACAAATTCATGGTGGACGATCCCTTTTTGTTGTCAAAAACGACATTTAGCATCGTTTTCACTTTGGATTGGCTCATTTTTCCTTTTTTTAGGCGAGGAGACGCCGGCGTGCGCCACTCGGAAGATTGCCTCTTTGTCTCGGGGTCATACTTCTCTGGGTAAGCTTGCTGAATGCTATCAGAAGTCTCTGTCACAGATTTACCGAGTTTCACACAGAATTTAATCGCGAACCTCTGCTCTAACGAACGCTGCTTTTTCGGCTTGCACCACTCGGAGAAACACGTCACGCGAAAATGTTTGTCTTGACTCTCCAGGTGCTCGGAGACAACTGATCAGTCGTTCGTTAGATAGGAACGCCCTCTACCGAATCCAGTAGGTGCGCGCACGCTCCGAAGTATAGTCGCGGCGGAAGAAAGTCAGTCCTATTACTTTCCGGATTGTTTTTAAATGAATTTTCTTTATTATTATTAGGGTTTTGGGGTCCCCCTTTTTTTTCACTTAGAAGTTCCTGAAATCCGTGAAAAAAAAGGGGCGTTTCCTATAGTAAAATGGGAGATACATATGTACGTTCCATGTCATCTGAAAACCGTTAAAATGAAATAAAGAACTATTTTACTTTGAAAAACCGAGTAAAAAATGTTGTAAACTATAAAATTTCAAGGGGTTATCACAACGCACTTCCCCGAAATCAGCAAATACCTTCAACGAGGGTTCAACCAGAACCACCGCTGAACGCAGCTGGCTATCGAAGCCAAAAAGTAGACAAAAGAAAAATCAAATACGCCATAAATAGTATTGCACCATATAAAGCGGCAGGTCCTGGCAGGATTATGCCCATAATGCTGCATACAAATTAGAACCAATGGTTCTAGAAAATATATACAAAGCAAGCATACAACTATTTTACATCCCAAGAAGTTGGAAAAGAAGTAAAGTTGTGTTCCTCCCAAAACCAGGCAGAAGAACGCACGAGAATGCCAAGGATTTTAGACCTATAAGCCTTACCTCCTTTATGCTGAAGATACTAGAAAGGCTAATAGATCTACACGTAAGAACAATAATGGCGGAGAAGTTATCGAAGTCCCAACATGCGTACATGAAGGGCCGATCAACCGAAACCCTTCACGGAGTGATAAGTGTAATTGAAAATCACTACATCACAAACAATACACCATGGCTGCATTTCTAGACATAGAGGGCGCCTTCAACAACATAGAAGTAAATGCGATAATTAATTCTCTGGCACATGGTGGGATAGACGACACTGTGTGCAGATGGATACTATCGATGCTTGAGAATAGGAAAATTATAGCTTCAAACGGCGCTGCAACACAAACAAGCTATGTGAGTAGAGGAACGCCTCAAGGGGGGGTCCCCTCTCCGATTCTTTGGATTTCAGCGCTGAACGAAATACTACTCCAACTAAACGGTGAAGGAGTGAAAGCAGTAGCGTATGCAGACGATATAGTGTTGTTGGTCTCAGGCATGTTTCCTTCAACAGTCAGCGAGATTATGGAAAGAGCACTTCGTAGGTTAAACCTATGGGCTAAAAACAATGGTCTAGGAGTGAACCCGAACAAAACAGAATTGATGCTATTCACTAGCAGAACCAAAATACCTCAGTTTCAACTTCCGGTACTAAACGGTACTACACTCACTCTATCCCCCACAGCTAAATACTTGGGGGTGGAGATAGACACCAAACTGTCCTGGAAAATAAATATAGAAAAAAGAATAAACAAAGCATACATGGCCTACTATATTTTGGAAAAAGTGCCCAAAAAAAGGGTTAAAACC
>NW_026091568.1:0-7706 GCF_024586455.1 Bactrocera neohumeralis
TTTACATTTTAGGTATAAAACCGACTTTCTTGCATGCACACATTTAGAAATCCATATCAAGTTTCTTCAAATCATTAGCTTAACATATTAAAGTTAGTTAATCTTCTTCATCTTACTGAAGTTGGCATAAATCCAAAACGGCAGTGCATTTGGAAAAATCCAGAATTTTACATTTAGTTATAAAACCGAATTTCTGGCATGTACACATTTAGAAATCCATGTCAAGTTGTTTCAAATCATTAGCTTCACATATTAAAGTTAATTAATCTTCTTCATCTTACTGAAGTTGGCATAAAGCCAAGACAGGAGTGCATTTGGAAAATTCCAGAATTTTGCATTTAGGTATAAAACCGATTTTCTTTAATGTACACATTTAGAAGTCCTTATCAAGTTACCTAAAGTCATTAGCTTAACATATATAAGTTAATTAATCTTCTTCATCTTACTGAATTTGGCATAAAGCCATAACGGCAGTGCATTTGGAAAAATTCCACAATTTTACATTTAGGTATAAAACCGACTTTCTTGCATACACACATTTAGAAATCCATATAAAGTTGTTTCAAATTATTAAATTCACATATTAAAGTTAATTAATCTTCTTCATCTTACTGAATTTGGCATAAAGCCAAAACGGCAGTGCATTTGGAATTTAAATTCCACAATTTTACATTTAGGTCTAAAACCGACTTTCTTGCATGTACACATTTAGAAATCCATATCAAGTTGCTTCAAATTAATACATTCACATGTTAAAGTTAATTAATCTTCTTCATCTTACTGAAGTTGGCATAAAACCATAACGGCACTGCATTTGGAAAAATTCCACAATTTTACATTTAGGTATAAAACCGACTTTCTTGCATGTAAACATTTAGAAATCCATATCAAGTTGCTTCAAATTAATAAATTCACATATTAAAGTTATTAATTTTCTTCATCTTACTGAAGTTGGCATAAAACCATAACGGCAGTGCATTTGGAAAAATTCCATAATTTTACATTTAGGTATAAAACCGACTTTCTTGCATGTACACATTTAGAAATCCATATCAAGTTGCTTCAAATTAATAAATTCGCATATCCCTTTCGCTATATTGTATCCATATGGATACACTCAACTTTGCAAGCATTTAAAAATACGCCAAGTCAAAGAATTTACTTACATTTCAACATTATACCGTTTTTTAAGAACTTATGAATCATTCTACATAAAAAACATTGGGATATTTATAAAACTGAGAATAATATAGCATTTTTAAAAATTGACTTATTTTTTCTTTTTTTTTTTGTGAAAGATGTTTTTTTATTTTACAAATAACATTCATATAATTGCATATTTTTAAAAGAAAAATACACTCAACATAAAGAAAAGTACTTATTTTAACTTTTCGCATCATTCAATTTATGGTTTAAACAAAAAAAAAACTCTGCGGATTTTTTAAACATCGCATGTATCCAAATGGATACAAACACAAGTTGTGGTTGCAAATGATACCTACCACACAATACAAATAAAATCATTTTACGTATGATGCTGCTATGATACAGACGTTCTTGTTTTAGCTCTGTTATCCTCTATTTAATTAAAAAATGCCAAGAAAATTAAAGGACGCTGTAATTGAAAAAATTTTAACTAATTTTGTCAATTCCGATGTTTCTGATTTGGACGAACCAGAAGAATCTGAAGTTATTAACAATTTATTTGGTGCACTCGATAGAAATAACAGCTTTATATTAGAAGAACTTTCTAGGGAAGATCGATATGAGATCAACATAGAAGATATTGATGTAGACAGTAACGATGAAGATGATAGGATTTTTGATATAGTAGACAGTAACGTAGTAGTAGTAGTAGATGGGGCAGTTCAGAAGAGTCCAATAATTTTTAACACTCCACAGGTTCCATTTAAAAAAGTTCAAGAATTTCGTTGGAAAAGAGCATCCTGGACTAGTCCAGAGACATCTTTTTCTGGAACATACCCAAAGAAAAATACAAAATTACCTATGGAGTATTTTTTAGAGCACTTTACAGAAGAATTTCTTCAACAAGTGGTTTTTTCAACAAACCAGGCTTCAATTATTAAAAATGGAAAAGGCGTTAATTTAACTAAAGAAGAACTTCTGAAATATCTAGGTCTACAAATAATGATTGGTACCATTAGTTTTCCACGTTTGGAAATGTATTGGACAATTGGTACCGTAATACCGTCATTCCCGGAAAATATATCCAGGCAAAGATTCCATTTTGTACGAAATAATTTAAAGTTTACAACAGATCCACAAGAGGGAGACAAACTTTACAAACTTTTAAATTCGCCTTATTATAAACATGTTTAAAAAAAAAGCGTGCGTTATTCCAAAAGATGAAAATCTTTGTGTGGATGAAATGATGGTCCCCTTTAAAGGTAGAATCTGTCTGAGACAATATATGCCCAACAAGCCCATCAAATGGTGAATGAAGATGTTTTGTCTTTGCAGCTCAAAAGGCATAGTTTACGATTTTGAAATATATCGGCGAAAAGGGACAATTTTGAGTGGCTCAAAGCTGGGATTTTGTTCTGATATAGTGATTCATCTAGCAAAAACTATTCCTGAGGGAAAAAATCATAAGCTATTTTTTGATAATTATTTTACTACTTTGAATTTAGTATTATATTTAAGACAAAAAGGAATTTGGGCTACAGGTACTATAAGAGGAAATAGATTCGGAAAAATTAATTTAAAATCTGAAAAAGAACTGAAGAAAGAAGGCCGTGGAAGTTTTGACTATCGTGTCGAAAGAGCAGATAATATCTTTCTTCTCAGATGGTTAGATGGGGGCCTTATACAACTTGTGTCATCAATCCATGGCTATGAACCCGTGAGTAAAGTCTCCCGATTTTCTTCTGAAAAAAAGAAAAATATTGAAATAATACAACCAAGTATTGTATCAGAGTACAATATCAATATGGGAGGAGTAGATAAAATGGATTTCCTCCTTTCTTTATACAGAATTTCGATAAGATCTAGGAAGTGGACTCTTAAGATTTTTGAACATTTCATTGATTTGGCGGTGTGTAACTCGTGGTTAGAGTATCGAATGGACCACGAAAATAACAACCCGAAGAATAAAAATATGGACCTATTGAGCTTCCGCAACGATATAGCAAATGGGCTTTTAGCTCGGTCCAATCAACATGCATGTTCCCGTAAAAGAGGACGCCCAACGTCAAGCCTAAATCAAGATATTTCTATTACTCCCACGACCACAAACAAAAAGCGTATTACTACTGCCTCAACTTCTTCACGCACAACAGACAAGGGAAGATGCAAAATGAAAGGATGTAAGGGTCAAACAAGATACAGATGCTCAAAGTGTAATGTTTTGCTGTGCATTCCCAACGGATCAAGAAATTGCTTCAAAGAATATCATTATTTATGAAATATATGAATTATTAGTAAGATATTATTACTTCGT
Organism: Bactrocera neohumeralis; assembly: GCF_024586455.1. Lineage (NCBI taxonomy): Eukaryota > Metazoa > Arthropoda > Insecta > Diptera > Tephritidae > Bactrocera > Bactrocera neohumeralis. The sequence continues at coordinate 3,461 of NW_026091568.1, forward strand.
TTAGATTATATGCATGTTAAGAAAGATTTTTCAACTAATTCCAATAGAATCTTTTCCAGAACCTGTTAAATGCAACCGGGTTTTAGAAAGGGTTTCATTAGAACTAATTTTAAAAAATATTCTTGTAACTTTTAGCCTATTTTTATATTGAAATAATTTAAGTACATATGTAAGATTTCTCAGTATTTGCTTTTATTTTAATAAATGAATTTTAAGTTTTATAACTTCTGAAATAAATAAAAACTTACAAAAGACACACTAGCATTTTTTACTTCTGAATATATAATAAGCATTTTTCTTTACCATAACCGAAGTATGTATCCATATGGATACAGTCCAAAAAACACATTTGTGAAAATTTTTTTTTCAAATCGAGCATTAATTGTTGCTGTTAGGGCCAACTATAGTAAACACTCAAAAAATTGGATTTTTTTTGCAACTGAGTAAAAACTTGTAGCGAAAGGGATATTAAAGTTAATTAATCTTCTTCATCTTACTGAATTTGGCATAAAGCCATAACGGCAGTGCATTTGGAAAAATTCCACAATTTTACATTTAGGTATAAAACCGACTTTCCTGGATGCACACATTTAGAAATCCATATCAAGTTGCTTCAAATCATTAGCTTAACATATTAAAGTTAATTAACCCTCACCATCTTACTCAAGTTGACATAAGACCATAACGGCAGTGCATTTGGAAAAAATCCACAATTTTTCATTTAGGTATAAAACCGACTTTCTTGCATGTACACATTTAGAAATCCATATCAAGTTGCCTCAATTTATTAAGTTTACATATTAAAGTTAATTAATCTTCTTCATCTTACTGAAGTTGGCATTAAGCCAAAACGGCAGTGCATTTGGAAAAAAATTCCACAATTTTACATTTAGGTATAAAACCGACTTTCCTGCATGTACACATTTAGAAATCCATGTCAAGTTGCTTCAAATCGTTAGCTTCACATATTAAAGTTAATTAATCTTCTTCATCTTACTGAAGTTTACATAAGACCATAAGGGCAGTGCATTTGGAAAAATTCCAGAATTTTACAGTTAGGTATAAAACCGATTTTCTCGCATGTACACATTTAGAAATCCATATCAAGTTACCTAAAATCATGAGCTTAACATATTAAAGTTAATTAACACTCATCATTTTAGTCAAGTTGACATAAGACCATAACGGCAGTGCATTTGGAAAAAAATCCGTATTTTACATTAATACAAATTAATAAATTCACATATTAAAGTTAATTAATCTTCTTCATCTTACTGAAGTTGGCATAAAGCCATAACGGCAGTGCATTTAGAAAAATTCCATAATTTTTCATTTAGGTATAAAACCGACTTTCTTGCATGTACACATTTAGAAATCCATATCAAGTTGCTTCAAATTAATAAATTCACATATTAAAGTTAATTAATCTTCTTCATCTTACTGAATTTGGCATAAAGCCATAACGGCAATGCATTTGGAAAAATTCCACAATTTTACATTTAGGTATAAAACCGACTTTCTTGCATGTAAACATTTAGAAATCCATATAAAGTTGTTTCAAATTATTAAATTCACATATTAAAGTTAATTAATTTTCTTCATCTTACTGAAGTTGGCATAAAACCATAACGGCAGTGCATTTGGAAAATTCCAGAATTTTATATTTAGGTATAAAACCGATTTTCTTGCATGTATACATTTAGAAATCCATATCAATTTTCATCGAACCATTAGCTTAACATATTAAAGTTAATTAACCTTCTTCATCTTACTCAAGTTGACATAAAGCCATAACGCATTTGGAAAAATTCCACAATTTTACATTTAGGTATAAAACCGACTTTCTTGCATGTACACATTTAGAAATCCATATCAAGTTGCTTCAAATTATTAAGTTCACATATTAAAGTTAATTAATCTTCTTCATCTTACTGAAGTTGGCATAAAGCCATAACGGCAGTGCATTTGGAAAAACTCCACAATTTTACATTTAGGTATAAAACCGACTTTCTTGCATATACACATTTAGAAATCCACATAAAGTTGCTTCAAATTATTAAATTCACATATGAAAGTTATTAATTTTCTTCATCTTACTGAAGTTGGCATAAAACCATAACGGCAGTGCATTTGGAAAAATTCCACAATTTTACATTTAGGTATAAAACCGACTTTCTTGCATGTACACATTTAAAAATCCATATCAAGTTGCTTCAAATCATTAGCTTAACATATTAAAGTTAATTAACCCTCACCATCTTACTCAAGTTGACATAAGACCATAACGGCAGTGCATTTGGAAAAATTCCAAAATTTTACATTTAGTATAAAACCGATTTTTTGGCATGTACACATTTAGAAATCCATATCAAGTTACTTCAAATCATTAGCTTAACATATTAAAGTTAATTAACCCTCACCATCTTACTCAAGTTGACATAAGACCATAACGGCAGTGCATTTGGAAAAAATTCCGCAATTTTACATTTAGGTATAAAACAGACTTTCTTGCATGTACACATTTAGAAATCCATATCAAGTTGCTTCAAATTAATAAATTCACATATTAAAGTTAATTAATCTTCTTCATCTTACTGAATTTGGCATAAAGCCATAACGGCAGTGCATTTGGAAAAATTCCACAATTTTACATTTAGGTATAAAACCGACTTTCTTGCATGTAAACATTTAGAAATCCATATAAAGTTGTTTCAAATTATTAAATTCACATATTAAAGTTAATTAATCTTCTTCATCTTACTGAAGTTGCATAAAGCCATAACGGCAGTGAATTTGGAAAATAATCTTTAATTTTACATTTAGGTATAAAACCGACTTTCTAGCCTGTTCACATTTAGAAATCCATATCAAGTTACCTCAAATCATTAGCTTAACATATTAAAGTTAATTAATCTTCTTCATCTTACTGAATTTGGCATAAAGCCATAACGGCAGTGCATTTGGAAAAATTCCACAATTTTACATTTAGGTATAAAACCGACTTTCTTGCATGTACACATTTAGAAATCCATATCAAGTTGCTTCAAATTAATAAACTCACATATTAGAGTTAATTAATCTTCTTCATCTTACTGAAGTTGGCATAAAGCCAAACGGCAGTGCATTTGGAAAAATTCCAGAATTTTACATTTAGGTATAAAACCGACTTCTTGCATGTACACATTTAGAAATCCATATTAAGTTACCTCAAATCATTAGCTTAACATAATAAAGTTAATTAACCCTCACCATCTTACTCAAGTTGACATAAGACCATAACGGCAGTGCATTTGGAAAAAATTCCACAATTTTACATTTAGGTATAAAACCGACTTTCTTGCATGTACACATTTAGAAATCCATATCAAGTTGCTTCAAATTATTAAATTCACATATTAAAGTTAATTAATCTTCTTCATCTTACTGAAGTTGGCATAAAGCCATAACGGCAGTGCATTTGGAAAAATTCCACAATTTTACATTTAGGTATAAAACCGACTTTCTTGCATGTACACATTTAGAAATCCATATCAAGTTGCTTCAAATCATTAGCTTAACATATTAAAGTTAATTAACCCTCACCATCTTACTCAAGTTGACATAAGACCATAACGGCAGTGCATTTGGAAAAAATTCCACAATTTTTCATTTAGGTATAAAACCGATTTCTTGCATGTACACATTTAGAAATCCATGTCAAGTTGCTTCAAATCATTAGCTTCACATATTAAAGTTAATTAATCTTCTTCATCTTACTGAAGTTGGCATAAAGCCAAAACGGCAGTGCATTTGAAAAATTCCAGAATTTTACATTTAGGTATAAAACCGACTTTCTTGCATGCACACATTTAGAAATCCATATCAAGTTGCTTCAAATCATTAGCTTAACATATTAAAGTTAATTAACCCTCACCATCTTACTCAAGTTTACATAAGACCATAACGGCAGTGCATTTGGAAAAATTCCACAATTTTTCATTTAGTTATAAAACCGAATTTCTGGCATGTACACATTTAGAAATCCATGTCAGAAGTTGGCATAAAGCCAAGACAGGAGTGCATTTGAAAAATTCCAGAATTTTACATTTAAGTATAAAACCGATTTTCTTGCATGTACACATTTAGAAGTCCATATCAAGTTAACTCAAATCGTTAGCTTAACATATTAAAGTTAATTAATCTTCTTCATCTTACTGAAGTTGGCATAAAGCCAAGACAGGAGTACATTTGGAAAATTCCAGAAATT
>NW_026091569.1:0-9327 GCF_024586455.1 Bactrocera neohumeralis
AGAAAAAAAGAATGTTTAAAAAATTAATTTTAAACTGGCACGGGGTTTTTAAACGACAAAATCAGGGCGGAAGAGCATCAGCAAAGTCATTTTAAAAACATTTTTTTCACTGAGGTTTTATTGCTGAGGTAGTATGTGCAAGCTAATGCTAAACACATCATTAAATCAGTTAGTAGTTGCTGTAATAAAATCATATATGCTATGGCTAGTTGGTCTATTAGTTTGAGATTCAACCATAAGCTATCATAATAATTCTACAAAAATATAAGATATTAAGTTATTTATAAAAACTACTTTTTTCTTAGCTGAAAATTTTTTTAGTAGGGTTTGTTCTTTTCATGGGGATAGTACATAAGGTTGACTTCTCACAATCTTTCATATATTTCAACTGGTAGAAACTCAATACAGTGATTGCTTTCAAAAGTGTCATCTTCCATACAACAAATTCGGGGTTTGCCTGTAAAAGATACACTGCTTGACTTTTTAAGTTGAGTCAAATAACTCCAAAATGTCGATTTGTGACCACAGATACCTTGTCCTTTTTCAAATCCCTTCACTTTGGTTTTCAAACTCGAGGCTGAGAACACGACCTTCAATTTCAGACATCAAATACTCGGTTATCATGACGCGATAACGGTCGCCATTGACGGTGACATTCTCAGGTTACTCTTCGCCCCAAAATTGGCAATTCTGCTTGTTTACATACCCATTGAGCTAGCAATGGATCTCATCACTGAACAGGATTGGCTTGAAAACGTTGCATCTTCTTGGAACTTTTCAAGAGCCAATAGAGCAAAGCGATGTCGCTTGGGAAGATCGAGCGGTTTCCAGTTCTTGCACATCGACGGCCAGGAAAGCCAAAGCGTGAATCAAATGTGGTTACTGATTTTTGAGTTTCATTAAAAGTTTAATTTCATACATACAACATATAGCTTCACGCGATCTTCTGTAACTTCCAGCAGACTATTAATAATAAATTCTACAAAATTTATTTATTAATTATTTATTTATTTTTAAAGATCTGAATTTCCCTATAACTGGCATTTCCATACTATTACTAGTCTATTTTACCAAGTAACCAATTTTTTTTTTTTTTCCCATAGCTCAAAACTCGCATAAAGCAATGTACATAATATACAGGTTTACTATTACAACCAAAAATGGCAAGCAGCTAACTACCGTTCAGGAAGTGCAAAGATAAATTTCTAAATATGTTTAGCTAAGCTATGTCAAATGCTGTTAAGCAGCACAGCGGCTAATAGACGCCCACAGGTCACAACACTAATTCATTTAAATGCATAACGGACAGCATAGCCTACGCTAGCCATCAAGGCGACCGCAAAAGTCATTAAATAAACTTTTTATTTGTTTTTTTGCATTGTTTTTATTTCTTACTCGCTGCCACAATTACATTTTAAAACAAACACACAACGCACACACACAATCTACAGAATAATATAAATCTCTTTATGTTTACAATTTTATTTTCTACGCTCTTTATATGGCATTTGAAGCATTCGCGCGCATAGCTATAGTGTAGTTGTAGGTCTCGTTAAGTGCCCTTGGTTGTCATTTGACATTTAGCTGTCATGTTTAGCGCGTGTTTTTTCTTGCATTTCTCTACAATTTTGCGGTTTACAAGCGCTGCCTACTCAAGCTCGTTTTTACAGCTGTTGCGCGTTCTCTGCGGCGATTGCCTTGCTTTATTCTATTATAAATAAACTTTTTATTCGCATTTTTATTGTCAATTCTCTGGTGTATTGCGACATATTACATATATACATGTATGTAGACGCTGTCATTTTCCCAGCGCTTCTTTTTCACAACAATTGCCATTACTTTTGTACGCCGCATCTCACTGTTGTGTCTCTATTACACGACGTGGAAGTCATAGCCAGAAAAAGAGCGCCCTTTATACCTAATGTGCGTTTTTATAGGCGTCGCCATACATGACATTTAGCGGTTACGCTTAATGACAGTTAATGCGCTTCTTTGCGCCACACGCGCGTCATTTGCCATGGCATAGTTTACAACGATTCAACGGCGCTGGAATGTTTTGTTATATGTATGTACATATATGTGAGCGCATGTGGATATTGCATTATCCTTGTGGGTGTTATGTGCAAATGGCGGAGAGGTTCTTTAAGAGTTCTGCTTAATTACGCCGCAAAATTGTAAATAAATTAAGACTCATACTTATTTTAAGATTCCTTCGTATTTGTTCGAATGAATATGACCTTTTCATTTTATAAGTTCTTTATATTATTAGGATAACTTATATTATCATTATATACTAGCTCAATCTCGATACAGAGCTTCTTCTTTTTTTATTGGCGTAGACACCAGTTACGCTTTTATAGCCGAGCAATACAGAGTTTATCACACAAAATCGCTGTCATCTGCCCCCTACTGTAATTTTAGGATTTTCTAAGGCATATGCTGGATAGTGGTCTGCCCCTCACCTAGCTATGTATCAGCGTTGGTTCTGAAAAGTTCGATACGCAAAGAGTTCATATCAGAAGTAACATTTTCAGTCCCTGAAGAAGCTGATATACTGTCAGGAAATCTGTAAAAAAACAACAATTAGAAAGAAAAAGAACAGTCACGAGATCTACTGTGGTTTGTTCGATAACTTTACGCGAAATCAACAACACAGACCCACAGCCTACTTTACAAAGCAATTTTTCATAACTTATTTGAAAGAAGGTTTACTTGAAAGTGATATGAGATCATAATATATATAAAAAAACACCAAACTCAAAGCTGATCTAAAAAGAAGACAGAAGAGTTCGACTAATCTAGTGAAAAAACACATAAGATTTTATGTAAGTTAAGATAAGCCAAATTCACAAACATAACTAAAAATATCACTCATTTCTCATAAAGATTATTTTGAAGGATAAGTAGACAGATCAAAAATTCAAAAATATAGCAAAATTAAAGTTGAACTAAATGAAGATAAAATGGCTTTAGCTATAATAAGATTTAAATTATGAAACAATTTTATAAAGCAAGATAAGGCAATCTTACAAAACATATCGTAAAATATTACTTTTATCATAAATAGCAAGCTAGGTTACAGAAAGTGGACTTACTTCACGTAAGATGAAAGAATCCAGGTTTTCAACTCGATGAAGATTTTCTTTCATAAATTTAATTTAATAATTTAAACTTAAAAGGGTAAGCTGATCACTTTTAATAACATCTTCACCTAGCTATAACTACTATATACTTCTAATGGGTATGTATGAGTTCAAATAAAGCAGAAAAATATCAAAATTAAAGTTGATCTAAGGAAGAACAGAATGGTTACAGCTATAAGATTGAAACCACCTAAGCATTCTTATAACCTAAGATAAGCCCATTTTACAAAACAAAACGAAAGATATAGCTTATGATAACAAGCTAGCATACTAAAAAGATCTTCTTCTAAAAACTATAATAGAAACTAAATTGATATATTTTAATAACTTCTATGCCTACTGCTATATACTTCTAGAGGAGTAATAAAAAAAAAATAAATACCAATTAAAAATAAAAATAAAAAATAAAAATAAAAAAATAAAAAAACGAAAAATACCAAAATTAACGCTAATCTAAAGAAAAAAATTATAGTTTTGGTTACTGCATTGAAATTGCATAAGAATTTTTAAAAGTTAAGATCAGCCCATTTCAGAAAATATAACGAAAACTACTGACCAGAACATCATAGATGCTAGTTTACAGAGCAGTGGATGTTTTCAGTCACTGGATTTCCCGATTTTTATCTAAAAATTTATAGCTGCTATCTGAACGATGATGTGATCAGATCAAAAATCCAGAAAAACTTCTAAATTTTATCTAAAAAAATGTATAGCTGCTATCTGAACGATATGATCAGATCAAAATCGAGAAAAACTTCTAAATTAAAGCTTATCTAAATAAAGAAATAATGGTTCGGCTACTGTATTGAAACTGCTTCAGAATTTTTATAAGCTACGTTAGACCATTTCAAAAAATATAACGAAGAAAACAGCATATATAGAAATCTAGCTTCCAAAGTAATAAACAATAGGCAATCCAGAATTTTATCTCAAATAAGACTTTCTTCTGTAAACTACTATCTTAAAAATGATAATCTTAGTCCCACTTAGCTAGCTTTTCCTAAGATGAGTTTATCGAGATGTTTCAATCGCAGTCAGTCAAAAGCCGGGCAATAGAATCGAAAATGACAAGATGATGCTACCACGCCTTATAGCTTTGGCAAAACCACGTCCGATTGTTAGGTCTTCCTTAGACAATTTAAAACCAATCAGCATATGTATATGAAAAGTCTGAATCCGATCAAATATTTAATCATATTTATCATATATGAGGTCTCTTATCAAACCAAACACTCTTCAAACATAACTTCTACCTTTGTAAGCCAATGATACACAATCAGTTAGATAATACTATCAGTCCAAGTCTGAACCAACATAAAAAGATCGCCTAACCTTTTTTCCAATTTAGCTATCTAAGATAGTGTGTGATCTAAATCAAGCTAGAACCGCTCATATCATACCTTAATTCAACTAACCTTACCTAACCAAAAGTGTTTAATTACAGAACACTCTTAAGTTAACTATAACCTCACTTATTGCTAACCTAACCCCCTTATGGGAACACAACCTTCCTGAATTAAAATTTACGCTTAAAATGTCGAAAAGTATTTAATAAAACTCCAAAACACAAACTTTCAAACACATTACCTCACCAAATATTTCTTTTGCGTCACTGTTTCTTATAACATGTTATTATCAGCGAACAATTTGCCAGCAACATGTCGCCGCCTTATTGCTCACACACTTTTTTCTTAACCTTACATTTTATGTCACTTTGTTTAATGTCCTGTCAACGCCGCTCTTCACATTCCCTTGCACATCACTTCATTTTTCGCTCGAATTTATATTATATTCGCCCTTTTATTATGAAATCAACGCTGTTACCTTGCCGCTTATGCTTAATTGCCACATTGCCAATGCCCCTACATTGCTGTGTAATTTGTAAAATATTTTTTTTTTCTTCACACAAACTGCTTTTTACTTTAATTTCATCTTCGTCGCTCGTTTGTTTACATGCACGGCTTCTTTCGTGTTTCTTTTGCGCTTTGTTGCTGTGTCTTAATTATGCAGTCGATTGACATGGTAATCAGCGGTGCTCGAATGGGTGTTCGTGCTGTAGGGAGGGAGGGAGGAGGACATATATTGGTGTGAGGTGTATTTGACAGTTCAGTGGTTTGTGCAAGTATGTCTACCGTTAGCGCACAATTTTCTTTTAATTGCTTTGATTTACTTCCAGTACAACAGTGAAATTAAGTACGACAGTGATAGTTGCGTGTAATTTTAACAGTTGATTTGATTAGATGGTATCCTGAGACACTGATATACTTGGAGATGCTGAGCCAAGCAATTATTTCAAAGTAAATTAGATGTAAATAATGTTAAATTTATGTAAACTTTAGATTTAATTTTTATTCATGCGTATTTTCAATAATATATAGTTTGTGATTTGATTCAATAGGAAATAAGCTTAATATTTTTGAAATTTGTTTTTTGTGCTATTTAGTTGATTTATTTTTATTATTTTTTTTTTTTTTTTTAATTTTTTTTTTTTTTTTAATTTTTATTTTTTTTTTTATTATTTTTTTTTTTTTTATTTTTTTTTTTTTATTTTTTTTTGTTTTTTATTTTTTGTTTTTTTTTTTTTTTTTTTTTTTTTTTTTTTTTTTTCTTTTTTTTTTTTTTTTTTTTTTTTTAATTTTTTTTTTGCTGTTTATATTTTGGCTTTTACCGTCATTCGCCTCATTATCTGCCGCCATATTAACATAAAATCACACTTGGCTACTGACTTGTAAATATTTGCAAATACGAGACAAGCAATTAACACGCCTTTTTGGACCCTCACTGAGGCTAAGCAAACGACATGATTGCGCATAATTTAAAGTATTTGCTGTTTAAATACAAATCTGTTTAAAAAAGTACCTAATTAATTATTTACGAGTACGTAAAGCCCACAAAAACAATAACGATTTTGAGAGAGTTTTTAAGTTCGACAAATGTTGCTCATACGCCATGTGGTATAAACTTTGGTTAAAAGAGTGTAGTAATTTTTATCAGCTGCTTAAATATGTCTTTATATCGAAAACCCATAAGTCGATAGTCTCGAATCAACCACCAAAACCTCAACTAAATTTGCAAGTATTCAGCACTTTATTCAGCTACCACTAACTTGCTGAATAAGCGCTGAAAAACTCTCAGCACTAAAAACTCGGCATGCAATTGCAAACTAAGTCCAAAACAGTACCTTTAACTATTCTGATGTGATGATCAGAGCACAAGTATGGTTTGACGCGGGTGAGTTTAGACTTGAGAGTTTTTATTTAGTAAATTATAATAAAATAGACTAGAAACATTTACGGGAGATATTTAGTATGACAAAACCATCAATTGACCATCTAGAATCAATCACCATGGCCTGAACCAATTTTGAAGTATTCAGCACTATATTCAGCTACCAGTAACTTAAGCAATAAGCCTTGAAAACCTCAGGACTAAAAATTTACATGTCTAGAATCAATCACAAAGCCTCAAATACAAGCGCAGGTGATACATTTTCCATGCATCATCGGTGTATTCAGCGGTATGTTTATTCAGAACCGTCGCCCACCCTGAACATTAGTTCTGATTGAGAGACGAATGCGCACCTGCGTCCAGCTTTTTGCTGCGAAAAACTTGAAATTCTGATTATCTCCCCAATTGCTCTCCAACATGATTAAGTCCAAATCACGGCGGTGCGTTCTTGCAGCCAGCGCACACATTCAAAGAATGTGTGTTCAGAAAAACAACCGACTTTTCCATTCAAAGTATCCGCACCGGAAATGGTGTAAAAATCGACTTCACCGAAGCCGGCTTGGTCTCATATGATTTCTTATTAATAATCTCAACTAAATACAAGTACGTTTTAAGTATTCAGCTTTATTCAGCTATCACTAATGAATAATCGAAAGCACGCTAAAACTGGAATCGACTTAAGTCCAAAAGCTAATTTCAGACAGACTTAAAAAAAAAAATAACCGAAAGAAAATGGTGTATCGCCCAGCTGCTTTTGAAGAAAAAGAAGGAACAAAATGTCACGCCTATCGACTTACAAGCATTTGAAAGAAAAAACGTTTAAGAAAAAGAACAAATGATCCACCAATGAAGAAATAGAACGGTTTGTTGATACAAATCCGTTGGGAGCAGGAATGTTGTAGAGATGGATGGACAGGCTTATCAGAAACGCAAAAGAGTGGCTCAACAGAAACATGGTGAGGTGAATTTTATACTACACCAATGCTATTTGGGCAAAGCAGTCAAACAGAGTATTCTAGAGATAAATATCACCATTAAAGAAGTGAAAATAATCTACTATAACTCCCTAGATCACTTTTGGAGCTAATCTCTGACATAAAAATTAAGGCGGAGTCTGTAGCAACCAACTCTTCAAAAGTGAGAAATCTTAATAAAATTATCACAAGCATCATTCTGGCTCTTCGTGTATATCTGACCCTCCAACGCCATATCTCGTAGTTTATCTTTTCCATCCTTATCAACATATATACATTCTATATCTATATTATAGACTTTTTTAAATAACATTATGTATTTTATATTTTTTATCTTTCATTCTCTCAGCTATCACTCACTGAAGAACAGAATTACCCATGCATAATTTACTATAAATAGTTTTTTTGCCCACTACTGGTCTATTTCAAAACCAAAATACATAGAATTTCAATTATTTCTGTGAAAATAAAACATTCACGGCCCCTTTTGTATGAAAATCCCCGCACAAAAACGTCATTTAAGAGGGGAAAAATTTTGGCAAAAAAAAACCTTTATCCCGCAAAAAAATGTAGTTCAATTTTTTTAACCATAACTAACAAATTAGTACAAATATTTCACAAAAAAAAAATTGAAATTTTTTTTGGAAATTGTTGTTTTCAAATTTTTGATTAATTTTTAAGCTTTTTCTTCCAATAAAAATTTGTTTTTTTTATTTATTTTTTTAAATTTAGAGGGCTTTTTTGTTTATATTATTAAAATTTTTTTTAGGGTGTATTTTTTTTGGTAAACTTGGCAAGGTGGGGGAAATATTAATAAATTTGGGAATAAACCCCCAGAGTGGGGTTTTCAACCAGACGGGGATGTGATGTCGCACCACAAAAATATTCAGTTTTTTATACTTACCCAATATATAAAAAATGAAAATTTTTTCCCCATAAAAAAGATAGTTTCATAAATTATTTTAAAAAATACTATTAATCAAAGTTGCATGCAAAAGTACATCACATAAATTTTTTTTAAACATTAAAATTTCAGTTTGGAAATTCACATTTTGGTTCACATGGCATGGGTGTACTGGCACTTCTGTACTTTCTTAAATGATAAACACATCACTACATCACAGGGTAACAAGCAACACATCACATTAATGTCCTGATTGTTTTGAAAATTGTTGCTATTTAGGTCATGAATTGATTTTAAATTGCAAACATTTTTGTCCGACATCACATAGCATAACATCACGTCATTACATCACATTTTCAGATAAATATCTTTATTTGCTATAAATCTTAGTATATGCTGAATATAACCTACATTACACTGCTGCAAATAAAACTTTACAAACTCACTAAGTAAAAATATATTTCACATGATAAACCAAGTGAGTTACATCACATCACATTGAAAAACAAATATAATATGAATAAATCAACAAGTGTTGTAAGCTATTTTTGCTGCAGAAAATATTATTTTTATTCTACATCTTTCGATTACATGACATGATATCACATCGTTACATCACATAAGCTGACAAAACTTACAAAAAATAGTAAACAGAATTGTGAATAAGTATTGTGGAGGGTAACATTTGAATGTTGCATAAATAATTGATTTATTCACATTACAACTTAAAATCACATGATCATCTAGCATTACTACATCACATCATAACATCACAAGTTCAGAAAAATCACATAATTTCCTATAAAATCAATATCATAACGCCAAATTCTCATTTTAAAAAATATTACATAGCAATGAATAATATCACATCACCTCTTACAAAATATGAATGTAGATAAATGTTACAAATATTGTATAGTACTATTTAAATGCTATATACGAATTATTTTTTCATTTCAATAAACTTCAAATCACATAATCACTTCATGTGATGTCACATCATGTATCACAAGCTCATCAAAAATCGCATCATTTCCATAAAATCAATATCACAAACCCTATCCTACTGAAAACCATT
>NW_026091570.1:0-3121 GCF_024586455.1 Bactrocera neohumeralis
TGAGGGACTAGGTGAGCAAATATGTGCTGTGTGTGGTTGATTCATCCATAAAGTATGAAACATAATCATAGGGGTAGAGCTAATGTAAGAGTAAGCGTTAAATGACTTGTTCTTGTAAAAATATAGGGGAATAATCCTATAAAATTGTTGAATAAAATTAGTGAAAATAGAGAAACAAAATCGTTATCATTTTCTAAAAATGTTCTTATTCAATTTAGTGATAAAGAAAAGTTGTTGAATACATTTTATTTGAGATTTCTGATTTAGGTGTTTTAGGAATTACAGAGTAATAATTTATTATACTAAACAAGATGAAAGTAATTGAAAAGATAATAAACAGACTTAATCAACCAATGGGGGCTATCTGAGGCTAAAATTCGAATTTGTGAATTTATGGGTAAAACTACACGATTATCAACATCTAGAAGTCGGAATCCGTCTGTTGTTAATTCATTAGTTGGAATTATATATGAATCAAATTCTACATTCATAAAGTCTGAATATTCATAGCTTCAATATCATTGATGTCCAATAGCTTTTAGTGTAACTGATGGTTATTAGTTTCTAATAAAAGTAAAATACTTTATATATGGAGCTTAAATCCATTGCACTAATCTGCCATATTAGATAGTTAGTTAAAAGAGGCAGTTCTGAATAACTGTGTTCAGCTGGAGGGGTGTTTTGAAGTCATTCAATTGAAGAGCTAAGCTGTATAGGGTAAACTACTTGTCGTTGTGTTACTAAGCTTTCTCAAATGATGAATAAGAAGAATAGAATTCCTAGTAAAGAAATAGATGAACCAATAGTACTGGTCTCTTAAACCATCTTATAGTAAATTAGCACTTACTTCTAATGAAAAAAATTAGTTAAAAAATAACATTAGTATGTCAAACTAAAATTATTAAAGTATTTAATATTTTTTAGTGCCTCAGATAGCCCCCAAATAAGTATTCAACAACTTCTTTAAACTGAAAATGATAACAAATTTATTCTCTGTATTCTCTGTATTCGACCCCTCATCAAGCATTTTCAATTTATCACTAAATTGAATAAGAACATTTTTAGGACTTCTCCTAATTCCTTCTGCCTACTGATTGATACCTTCACGATGACACATCTTCTGAAATTCAATTCTTCTTACACTTCATAAAGAATTCAAGACTCTTTTAGGGCCATCAGGACATTCAGGGTCAACCTTTATTTTTGTTTCTCTATTTTCACTAATTTTATTCAACAATTTTATAGGATTATTCCCCTATATTTTTACAAGAACAAGTCATTTAACGCTTACTCTTACATTAGCTCTACCCCTATGATTATGTTTCATACTTTATGGATGAATCAACCACACACAGCACATATTTGCTCACCTAGTCCCTCAAGGAACTCCTGCAGTTCTTATACCATTTATAGTGTGTATCGAAACTATTAGTAATATTATTCGACCTGGAACTTTAGCCGTTCGATTAGCAGCTAATATAATTGCAGGACACTTATTACTTACTCTTCTAGGAAACACCGGACCCTCCCTTTCTTATGCAATTGTATCTTTATTATTAATCGGTCAAATTGCTCTATTAGTATTAGAATCAGCAGTAGCTATTATTCAATCATATGTATTCGCATTATAGCCCGTGTCAACACACTTTAACAGGAGCAATCGGAGCTATAACTTCTGTATCAGGACTAGTAAAATGATTCCATCAATATGATATTTCATTATTTGCCTTAGGAAATATTATTACTATTTTAACCGTTTATCAATGATGACGAGATGTTTCTCGAGAAGGAACTTTTCAAGGATTACACACTCTACCTGTAACACTAGGACTACGGTGAGGAATAATTCTATTTATTTTATCAGAAGTTTTATTTTTTGTATCTTTCTTCTGAGCTTTTTTCCATAGTAGATTAGGACTATTTTTTACAGTTCTTCTAGGGGTTTACTTCACTATTCTGCAAGCATATGAATACATCGAAGCACCATTTACTATCGCAGATTCAGTTTATGGATCTACCTTTTTCATGGCAACAGGATTCCACGGAATTCATGTATTAATTGGGACAACCTTTCTTCTAGTATGCTTAATTCGCCATTTAAACAATCACTTTTCTAAAACTCACCACTTTGGGTTTGAAGCAGCTGCATGATACTGACATTTCGTCGATATCGTCTGATTATTCCTTTATATTTCAATTTATTGATGAGGAGGATAATTAATTTTTATCTGTATAGTATATAAGTATATTTGACTTCCAATCATAAGGCCTACTAATTAGTAGTATAGATAATTTTTTCAATTGCTATTATAGCATCAATTTTAATTATTATTACCAGCGTAGTTATAACTCTAGCCTCTATTTTATCAAAAAAAGCATTAACAGATCGTGAAAAATGTTCTCCTTTTGAATGCGGGTTTGACCCTAAATCTTCTTCACGACTGCCCTTTTCCCTTCGGTTCTTTTTAATTACAATTATTTTCTTAATTTTTGATGTAGAAATTGCTCTTATTCTACCCATAATTTTAATTATTTCAATTTCTAATATTACTATATGAGCCACAACAAGAATCGTATTCATCATTATTTTAATTATCGGGCTATACCACGAATGAAACCAAGGGATACTAAATTGATCAAATTAGGGTTGTAGTTAATTATAACATTTGATTTGCATTCAAAAAGTATTGAAATATCAATCTACCTTATAATTAAGAATATGAAGCGATTTATTGCAATTAGTTTCGACCTAATTTTAGGTATATAATACCCTTATTCTAGTAAACTTAAATATTAGTTAAATTACTAGTTATTAATTGAAGCCAAAAAGAGGCTTATCACTGTTAATGATAGAACTGAGAATATCCTCCAATTAAGGAAGTATGACGTTCAAGAAAAAGCTGCTAACTTTTATCTTTTAATGGTTAAACTCCATTTGTACTTCTGTTTATATAGTTTAATAAAAACATTACATTTTCATTGTAAAAATAAAATTTTCTTTTTTTATAAATTACTAAATGGAATACACTACATCCAAGAATTATATAGAACCAGAAAAATAACTAGCTAAATAATTATGCAAAGACTTATTAAAATAAAATAAAGAAACATTAGAAATTAA
>NW_026091571.1:0-2317 GCF_024586455.1 Bactrocera neohumeralis
TCAAATCATTTACTTTAATGACTTAAGTTAATTAACATTCTTCATGTTACTGAAGTAGACATAACGCCATAACGGCAGTGCATTTGGAAGAATTCCACAATGCTATATTAAGGTATAAAGTCGATTTTCTTGTATATACACATTTAGCAATAGACATTGAGTTGCTTTGAATCATTAGTTTAACATATTTAAGTTAATTTACATTCTTCATCTTACTGAAGTGGACATAAAGCCATAACGGCAGTGCATTTGGAAGAATTCCACAATGCTATATTAAGGTATAAAGTCGATTTTCTTGTATATTCATATTTTGCAATCGATATTGAGTTGTTTCAAATCATTAGTTTAACATATTTAAGTTAATTTACATTCTTCATCTTACTGAAGTGGACAAAAGCCATAACGGCAGTGCATTTGGAAGAATTCCACAATCTTATATTAAGGTATAAAGTCGATTTTCTTGTATATTCACATTTAGCAATCGATATTGAGTTGCTTCAAATCATTAGTATAACATATTTAAGTTCACTTACCTTCTTCATCTTACTGAAGTAGACATAACGCCATAACGGCAGTGCATTTGGAAGAATTCCACAATCTTATATTAAGGTATAAAGTCGATTTTCTTGTATATTCACATTTAGCAATCGATATTGAGTTGCTTCAAATCATTAGTTTAACATATTTAAGTTAATTTACCTTCTTCATCTTACTGAAGTGGACATAAAGCCATAACGGCAGTGCATTTGGAAGAATTCCACAATCCTATATTAAGGTATAAAGTCGATTTTCTTGTATATTCACATTTAGCAATCGATATTGAGTTGCTTCAAATCATTAGTTTAACATATTTAAGTTTCTTACTTCTTCATCTTACTGAAGTTGACATAAAGCCATAACGGCAGTGCATTTGGAAGAATTCCACAATCTTATATTAAGGTATAAAGTCGATTTTCTTGTATATTCACATTTAGCAATCGATATTGAGTTGCTTCAAATCATTTAGTTTAACACTTATTTAAGTTAATTAACATTCTTCATCTTACTGAAGTTGACATAAAGCCATAACGGCAGTGCATTTGGAAGAATTCCACAATCTTATATTAAGGTATAAAGTCGATTTTCTTGTATATTCACATTTAGCAATCGATATTGAGTTGCTTCGAATCACTAGTTTAACATATTTAAGTTTTCTTACCTTCTTCATCTTACTGAAGCAGACATAAAGCCATAACGGCAGTGCATTTGGAAGAATTCCACAATCTTATATTAAGGTATAAAGTCGATTTTCTTGTATACACACATTTAGCAATCGATATTGAGTTGCTTCGAATCATTAGTTTAACATATTTAAGTTAATTTACCTTCTTCATCTTACTGAAGTGGACATAAAGCCATAACGGCAGTGCATTTGGAAGAACTCCACAATCCTATATTAAGGTATAAAGTCGATTTTCTTGTATATTCACATTTAGCAATCGATACTGAGTTGCTTCAAATCATTAATTTAACATATTTAAGTTAATTTACCTTCTTCATCTTACTGAAGTGGACATAAAGCCATAACGGCAGTGCATTTGGAAGAATTCCACAATCTTATATTAAGGCATAAAGTCGATTTTCTTGTATATTCACATTTAGCAATCGATATTGAGTTGCTTCGAATCACTAGTTTAACATATTTAAGTTCTCTTACCTTCTTCATCTTACTGAAGTGGACATAAAGCCATAACGGCAGTGCATTTGGAAGAATTCCACAATCTTATATTAAGGTATAAAGTCGATTTTCTTGTATATTCACATTTAGCAATCGATATTGAGTTGCTTCAAATCATTAGTTTAACATATTTAAGTTAGTTTATCTGCTTCATCTTACTGAAGTGGACATAAAGCAATAACGGCAGTGCATTTGGAAGAATTCCACAATCCTATATTAAGGCATAAAGTCGATTTTCTTGTATGTTCACATTTAGCAATCGATATTGAGTTGCTTCAAATCATCAAATCATTTACTCACTTATTTAAGTTAATTAACATTCTTCATCTTACTGAAGTTGACATAAAGCCATAACGGCAGTGCATTTAGAAGAATTCCACAATCTTATATTAAGGTATAAAGTCGATTTTCTTGTATATACACATTTAGCAATCGATATTGAGTTGCTTCGAATCATTAGTTTAACATATTTAAGTTAATTTACCTTCTTCATCTTACTGAAGTGGACATAAAGCTATAACGGCAGTGCATTTGGAAGAATTCCACAATCCTATATTAAGGCATAAAGTCGATTTTCTTGTATGTTATTTACTCACTTAT
>NW_026091572.1:0-9525 GCF_024586455.1 Bactrocera neohumeralis
GCAACCTAATATATTTTAGTACAATTATGCTTGTTCTTGTTTGACAGGGGAACAAAAAAATGGTTGAAATCGCCAAGTTGGACTTTCAATACTATGTACATATGTACAAGAAGGTAATTAGTAAGCGAAATATTTAATTTGTTTAACCAAAGTTGTTTTGATTCATCGCACCGTTCATGTATTTTCTTAATTTGTATTGTGTAATTGTATTCTATGTATATAAGTATACAAGCATTGGAAAATATACGGCAGTATGTAAAAATTATTCGCGTTTATGTATTCGCATTTGTATATATGTATGCGCCTAGCAATGAAAGTTACTTTATATACTTGTGTGTATATGTATTTATGGATATGTATTTATATGTAAATATATGTATATTTGGGTGTTTTTTTAACTATTTTTTCACTCCCATCATGAAATCTCCTTGGAAATACCTAAAAAAGTTCCCTGAAAATTTAGCCCTTAATATTAATATTAAGGACTGGACGAAGGCACGTAAAAGTTTTCCATAGAAAATACACGAAAATCGTGATTTTTTATCTTTAAATTTCTATAGCTCAGAGGCATTTATGGCATCGCTTTGACTTTAAACTCATATTCCATTGAATTGAACACTCTACACAGAGTCTCCATTGCAACAAACTCACACCGGCAGGGTAGTACGGGAGCTCTAAACCTGATTTTCCACGATATTCGGATTTTTTGTATCTATCTCGTAAATGACAGGAGGTATAAAAAAATGTACATTTATGTTGGAAATTTTATTGCTACAAAAAGATCCGAGATCAAAATCGCTATCATTAAGACTTCTGGAGATATTCGGCTTTTTTTATAAAATTTTCATGAATGGTTTGTAATAAAAATCTATGAAAATTCCAGATGCTCATTATAAAGCTGTTTTGGTGATACGTTGCTCTTTAGTACACAGGCATTTCTCTTCTTTTTTAGGCGTGCTTGATCACAGGAATGTACCAAAGCATTGGCCCAAGGTGGTCTTGGAGTTTAGATATATATTTAGTTCTGTTATATTCTACTTCTTTCTTTACCATGGGAATACCAAGGTCCTTTTGGATATTTTCATTGATGATTGCATGTACCATGGTGAACACGTGATTTTTCTAAGAATTTTTGATTGGAACCTTTGTATTATATCAATATTGGGTTCACAGGTCGTACCCCACAGTTGAATGCCATACATCCAAATCGGCTTTATGGCTGCATTATATAAAAGCTCTTTGTTGTCTAGGCTAAGTTTAGAGTTTTTACTTAACAGCCAATTTAAATTTGCAACTCTAATCTTCACACATTTTATTTTACTAAAGATATGTTTTCTCCATATGAGCCTTTCATTAGGTGAATACCGTGATATGTTACTTTGTTCTTGGGGTACTAAAATATTGTTTTTTACCGCCGGACACATTTTGGTCTTAGAAAACGTAACATGCTAACATTTCTGTTCATTCACATTTATACGCCAGTTCACTAGCCATTCGTCGACAGAACTTAAATGCTCTTTTAATATTCGTGATGCTAAAATGTGGCAATTATTTACGGCTCACTAAAGCTCTTCATCCGCAAACGTTGAAGTTAATAGTATGGAGTTGGACCTAAAACCCTGCCCTGTGGTACACCAGCTCTTATCTCCCGTTCATCAGATATGTAAATCTTTTTTCTTTTACCATAAATTGTCTATTATTAAAATAAGACTTTAATCTTTATACAATTCTAAAGGTAGAATTTTTTAATCTTATATAAAAAAGGCCTTCGAGTCGTTTTAGTGCAAAACCTGATTTTATCAATAAATTTGACACAGATTCAGACTAAAACAAGCCTGACATATGGTTGGTTGGTTGGGTTGGGCTTGGGAGGAACTCGAATAGCAGCCACCTCCACGCGATGGGATCAGGGTGACCAATACAGGTTAGCTGAGAGCTGCAACAATTTTCACCTTGCGCTATGGCGCGCCGCATTTTCGCTCGTATCTCGGAACGGTTCGTCCTACGGCCATGATCAATATACCCATTTCGGTAGCAAATGACGTGACAAATAACTTCCGTTTTATACATTTTGCCATGAGATGCGTATTTCAGGCGCTAGGTAGACAATTTCACGATTTTAGGCGAATTTCCGAAATTTCAAGGCCGGAGTTGCAACAAAAAGTTGCATTGGAATCAGGAAGTACTAAGGCAACTTTTCCGCACTATTAGAAATCCCGAATCGAAAAAAGTCCGGAATCGACCACACCCCATTTACGACACACCTTTTCAAACGCCTGAGCTCCATCTTGAATATATTGGTGACTAGTACTCCCTGTACAAGATATCTTTCTTATTTCGTTAGGAATTCTATTTACTTGCTCTATTGTGCCATGTTTCGCACGAAATTCGATTTGATGCATTGGTATTGTATTATTTTTGTGGAGGAAAGGAGACATCTTTGATGGCAACACATTTTCAAATATTTTAGAAGGACAAGATAAAAGACTGATTGTGTGGATAGTGTCCAAAACTAAGAATTGCATTGAAAACAAAGAGAGCACCTCTACGGCAATAATTGGTAACTCATTTAGCATTTTTGGGGTAATATTATTATGTCAGGCGACTTTTTAGATTAAGTTCTCTTATAATTCCAATAATTTCAGAAGGTGAAGTTTAAAAGACTCGAGCGACTCTTTAGCTGTGTTTGGTAAGATTGACAACTTAAAGTTGTTCTTTGGCAAATGAGGTTGAAATACCTTTTCTAGATGATTTGCAAAACAATTAGCCTTTTCCATTTCGAGCCCAATTTCCAGCCAAGTCTCGTATAGGCATGTCAAAGTCGACTGATGACTTCATGGATTTTGGGGCTTTCCAAAAAGAAATTTGCTTGATTGAATTTGGACGCAGCTTCTTTATATTTCAGTGTTGAATTCTTCCCACGTTTAAGGGCTTTTTGAACGTACAGCTGATTTTAATTGAGCCGAGTGGAAGAAAAGCGATTTATTACGCCATTCACGTCTTTCGCAGAACTTTCTCATTTACTTATTTTTTTGGTACCAAGTCGGCTTAGTTTTTGTTTGGTTTGCTAAAACAGCGGCGCTAGTTATTATATCATTGAGTTTTTTATGCTATCTCTTCTGTATTTATTTTTGTACTCCCAACATTAATGTGGCAACTCACGTATTTTTAGACCCACTTTATTAGTAGAGAAGAGTGATCTGAAGATATGTCAGTACATGTATCAACTGTTATGTTCGATTTATCTATATTTTTACGATTACAGTTAAAATCAATTAAATCTGTATTTTGTTACGATCACTAGGCCAAGATGTCGGTTTACCAGGAGATATTATTTCAAAGGTTATAGTGCCCTATTTTAACAGTTTGATACAGTTGTCGTCCTTTCAGATTAATTAGTCGTGAACCCCAATACATGTGTTTTGCATTGCAGTCTCCACCTATTGGAAATCTATGACCTATCGTTGCAAAACGCTTTAAATTGGTTGTCTGTAATTTTAAACCAAGTGGGCTGTATATGGCCGTCAAGTTTGAAAGATTTTTATATGTAGATATTGTTGTAGCGACAGCAAAGCGCTGTAGCATGTGATTCTAATGCGTGGTGATTTAATTGTTTTCTAACCAACACTGCTGTTCCACCTTTGGCCTCTCCACATGGTTGATTTATCTTTATAGATTCTAAATCGGTATAAAGAAATTGTTTTTATTCGTAAGATGAGTTTCTGCCAAAAGTGCAGCACCTGCATAAAAGGTTTTCATCAAGAAATCGTATAAGCTCCAATCTTCTGTTGGTTAACACCGTTAACATGCCATTTACAAATGTTCAATACCTCATTTTTACTTTAAAGTTTGCAACATTTGGTTTGTGCAGATTTTTCTCTTGAATCATATTTGGCATTGTAGACATACATTGGATAAGGATGAAAATCATAGTCTCAACGCAGCTCCATTTGGTTGGTTTGGTCAAATGGCTTTTGTGCCGTTCCTTATACCGAATTGTTGACGAGTGCTATCAGAGAGCAGGAGTGCAAGCCGAGTAGAAAATCATTCGGCTGTCTGTTGTGATTGCAGCTTCTCGACGTCGAACCTTCCTTGTGTTTGTTGACGTGCGTTTTTTGGGCCGAGTCAGTGTTAGGACCTCAGAGCGTACGCACGTTTTAAGCACTGGAAACGTGTGATCACAACATGATCGATCTGGTTGGTAGTTTTTCGATCCGGAGACAGCCAGGTAGCTTAATGTATCTTCTTGTGCTGGAATCTAGTACTACAGATAACCATATTTCGGGCCCTGGCGAAGTCAATCAGCCTCAACCCATTTGGGGATGTTTCGTCGTGAGGCTGAACTTACCGACCGTAGTGCCAAATACACCTTTTTGCCCACCCTGGCGTTAAAGTCGCCAAGCACGATTTTGACATCGTGGCGGGGCAGCTCTCATAA
Source organism: Bactrocera neohumeralis (assembly GCF_024586455.1). Lineage (NCBI taxonomy): Eukaryota > Metazoa > Arthropoda > Insecta > Diptera > Tephritidae > Bactrocera > Bactrocera neohumeralis. Next base: position 4,439 of record NW_026091572.1, read on the forward strand.
ATGCGCTCCAAGCACTCATAAAGGGCATCTTTGGTCACATCGTCCTTCTCTTCCGTCGGGCGTGGGCAAATCAGCGATATGTTAAAGAATCTCGCTTTTATGCGGATTGTGGCTAGACGTTCATTCATCGGAGTGAATGATTGTACTCGGCGAATCCCCACAAACTTGCGCTCTTTATATATGGCCACTGTGGTACCACGAGGACCTGCTCGTCTACTACCTAGGGAATATAATTTCGTGTGTCCATACTCTTGACAGTTTGTGCCTTGCATTGAACCATTTCTTTTGTGTGGTTCCTCAACGGGAGTTCTGCGATGGAGCAGATAGTTTATGTTGTAAAAGATGTGTTTAACTTTATCACTGCTCATATATTAAAACCACCTTCTTCTAATGCTTCTTTAACTTCATTCAGACTCTATACACATGACAACAACCAGGCCTTTTTGGAAAATGTAGAAATACTTATTTATCAATTATTTTACAACATCCATCATCCATCAAACTTTTTCCGTGTAAGCTTAATTTTTGTATCATCTTTCTTTAAGGTCACTATGAGAAAATTATTTGTGCCTATTATATTGCTTTCAGATTTGAGACAAGCGCATTTGAGCATTTAAAACAGTCACGGCCTTGCTGGTGAGGTTGAGCAGAACCCAATTTATTTTTTTATTATTTTTTTCTTCTTTGTTTTTATACTCTTGCAACAAGTTGCTACAGAGTATTATAGTTTTGTTCGCCCCCACGGTTGTAGGTATTACCTAAAACCAATCGAGATAGATATAGAGAGTTATATACAAATATATGAAAGATCACGATGAGAAAAGTTGAAATCCGATTGACTGTCTGTCTGTACATCCGTGCAAGCTATAACAAAAGTAAAAATTGAAATCGATGAAAACTTGATATGTAGGTTCCTTAGTACTAAAAAAATTCGGGTTCGAGGGGGTGTAATCGGATCACTGCCACGCCCACAAAGCGCCATTAACCGAAACATATTAAGTGTCATAACTAGGCATTAAAGTAAGATATAAAGCTGATAGTAAAGTAAGAGGCACCTGCGGAAAAATTATTTTTGTAAAAGTTTGTGTACATATCTCTTAAACCACTTAGCTACAATAACGAAATTTGCTGAGGCCCAATCCTATAAAACCTTATACCGACAGGTGGAAATGGACGTTACTTTAAAAAAACAACTAAAAGCGCGATAAATCAATAACTAAATATTCCAGAGACATACAAATCCGAGATGGAATGAGAAAAGCTTTATGAGTGCAAAAGATTAGATAATGGGCGTGGCACCATACTTTGGGTGAACCCACATCACCACGAGACCCGTGGCACACAATAAAGACATTTTTGTATTTACTATAAACTTACATATGCACGAACTCTTGCTTACTAATACTTATTACTATATACTCAGTAATGTTAACGTAAACAATAATCATAGAAAACTTCAGTTTGATCGAGAAAGGCTTACTTTGCGGGCGGCACGCTCTGGTTTAAAGCCAACGAAATGTGTTGTTGTAATTTTGGAAATGATTGTTAAGCAACAATGATATTGTTTATATGCAGAATATTGCTGAAATGAATTTTTGGTTATAGTTGCAAAAATCTGTACTATATAATTTTAGCTATGCTAGCTGTGATAAACATCAGCGTCTCGCTGATTATTAATTATTGGCTGTTAAAAGCTGTGGATAATTGAAATAATGTTTTTGATGTTATTCGTTCTAATTCATATGTAATTAGTTTAATTCTGATTTAATTTAACTCTGGTACGTTATTCTGAGATATTGTTAGGATCTGATAGGAATTTGTTTGCTACTTTGTATAATCTAATGTTACTCACGGTTATAGTTTCGTTAAAAAAGTTTATAAGAAAAGTACCATTCAGTTTAAAAGATGTGTTAATATAAGTAATATTTCCAATAAAATTTTAAAGAAATATTGTTTTCTAACTAATTCAATTATAGCTTGGATTACATATTGATAATCGTAAAGCGCTTTTTCCTCTGCTAAGGATTTGTGCACTGCAATGGGTCAAATTTTGTCCAATTTTAACTTAGTTTCCCTTGCAAAAGTAGTATCATCTACTTAAATGCGTTTTCAAGTATGCCATATTTTGTCGTTTTTGGGATATAAAAAGATTGGTGAATTCTACAGTGTCCGGCACTCTCAGTGTAACCAACTTCAGACCGTTCGCGCAGCTGTCGCACTAGAATCAGCCGTAAATTTGCTGAATGTCAGTTCGGAGTATTGTTCACAAGTGTACAAAAGCGTTTTGCCAAAAGTGAACGCAAAAAAAGTGATCAGCGATGAAATTCAAACGTAATAGTGTGATTGCTTTATATTTAGCTGGAAAATCACAGCCAGCAATTGTTCGTGAGCTCAAACACCTTAATGTGAATAAATTTTTTTGTTTATCGCACCATCACTCGATACAATGATACTGGTAGCATCGCAAAACGCCTTGAAGGTGATCATCGAAAGACTGCAACGTCACGTGAGATGGTTCGGAAAGTGAAGAAGCGACTTGAGCGACTTGAGCGAAATCCACGACGAAGTGCCAATCAAATGGCTAACGAACTGAAAATATCCGACCTCATGATCCGACACATACTGAAAAATGAGCTCAAGATCAAGCCTTACAAGTTCCAAAAAGGCCTATGATCTCATTGGCCTGAAGCAGCAACAAGAAAGAGACTTGAGAGAGCGACCTTGGCCGAAAGCGGTCAAATTCCGGGTATTGTGTTTTCTGACGAAAAAATTTTTCCAATTGAGCAATTCGATAGGGTTTACTTTACCGACCGTTCATACGAGAATCTAAGCCACGTTGCGCACCAGAGGCAGCACCCTCCACATATAATGGCTTGAGCCGCTGTCACCGCAGATGGGCGCTCCAATTATTTTCATCGAGCTTGACGTCAAAGTAAATGCGATATTATCGGGAAAGTGTTCTGAGCTGTTCTGAAGCCGTGGGCAAACAAACATTTCGGTGGCAAATCATGGACGTTTCAAAAAGACTCAGCACTGTCTCACAAAGCGCGAGTATCAAGAATGACTGAAAAACAACGTTCCGAACTTCATTACGACCACACGGTGGTCCCTCGATTCTACCAAATGTAATCAATGGATTATTCTCTCCGGGTCATTTTGGAGAACAAGATCCGAAAGTAAGAATACACCAGTCTCCAGATGCTGAAGAAAACAATTGTCCGTGAGTAGGCCAAAATATCTGCAAGTCACATTCGGGCAGCTTGCGATACGTTTTTTGACCGTCTCAAGGCCATAGTTAAGGCAAAAGGTGGTCATATCGAACAAAAGTGTATTGGTCCTGAATTTATGATCATTTTCAAACATTTTGTACCTTAAAATAAATAAAAATAATTTTCAAGCCGTATTTATGACTTTTTTAATTAGTTACACTTCAGAGTACACTGTATTTCAAAAAGATACAGGTGTTTCCAATAAGAGTGATACCTTTATTTGTTTTAAATGACAACACACAAACTGTTAAGTAAAATTCTGTTTGTTTCGTAATGAGAAGAACAATCCATGCGCTTATATTCTAAATATAACAACATTCAAATAATTTCCATGACTTCTTTTTGCAGGAATGGTAATGCGACTTAGTCTGTGGTTCGTGTTTTCATTCAATTGCAGTATCATTTGCTAAATGCTAAAAGTGTATACACAAGTTATAACAAAATCGACAGTGATTAAATACCGGGCTTTTAATGAGAGCGATATGATTTCTTTACGAACTGTTAATGTGTTTTTATTTGGGATGAAGTAAAATTCATTCAACCTTGAAATTACGGCTATCTTTAGAGCTCTGATTGGTATGTCATCGATTCCAGGCGCTTTGTGGTTTTTTTGCTTTTTAGCTATGGCCAATAGTTCTTGTTCTGTAACCAGCGGTGGTGCAGTGCATTTGGGTTGCTACCACTTATTTTGGAATTCGGACATACAGTTTGATAAGCAAGCCCCCAGGGGTCTATAGTCGCTTATTCACAGATCTTTTCAAACAAGCCACAAGAAGCTTTTAAAAGCTTCTTTGAGACGTTTTTCGTTTTCGCCACTTTGATAGCGTTGTAAACGACGTCGGGATGAGTGACAGAGCTTTCTCAGCGTGGCAATTTCTCCATGACAGCAGTATACTTATTGTAACATTTCGTCCTTTGCATTGTAGCGTCGCTTGCTGCCACCAGTTCTTTTTCGCAATGCGAGAGAACAAACTTCTGCGATGATAGACTGTGGTCACTATTTTGTAAATTTGTCTGACACCTCCCACCTTATGTGCCTGCTAAGTACGTCATTTGCAAACATCAGGTCTGTTATAGAGCCTTTATTTCCTTTTTGCAAGTATTTTCGTGCCACTATTAATAGTGAGGTTGGTTTGGTTTAGGAATTCTAGAACTAGGCCCACGATGGTTTGAACTTCTGCTACCCCAGGCAATAGATTATGCATTAAAGTCGCATGCCAGTATTATCGGCGATTTGCATATGCTTTCCAGAGATAATTCTAGGAGGAAAACTTCAAATTCTCTAATGGACGCGCTGGGACGAGCATAGCAGCTACGAAATATATTCCTCTTATTTGCGTCCATGTTTTGCTTCTCGGCAGCAAGATGTTAATGATTTTCCGTTGCAGGAACATATTGCTGCTTTGCCACTATATCTGTGATCCAAGTACTTTCGAATGTTGGGAATATTGCTCATTAAGTAAGACTAAATCAATGTTGCTTTCTATTATGGTTTGTTGCAGGAGTGCTTGTGCTGTGCGCAGTGATTTAAGTTCAGCTGCAATACTCTAATTTTTCACTGTCTTTACAACTCCAAATATTTAAAGCTGATACATGTCCCGCGCTTTCATAGCGTATGCAAGAGGACATGTCGATTAGACTTTAAACATTTACGCATGTGACCTGGGTATTTGAGTGCCGCTTCTAGTCTTCCGGACATTTTTGATATTTGCAAGCCCTTCGTTCTGAAACCTGTATTCTTTTGTACGCATCGCAAATTTCTTCGGGGTTTATCTCGAGGTCCTTGCCATTTGTGGCGTGTGTGTTTTTGGGCCCCAC
>NW_026091573.1:0-23479 GCF_024586455.1 Bactrocera neohumeralis
CGATTCTATACCTAACTACAAGATTGTGCAATTGTTCCAAATACACTGTCGTTATGGCTATACGACAACTCTATGACAACTCCAATAACTTCAAAACGGCTAATTAGCATAACCGTGTTAAGTTGATATTTTTACGCAAATTGATGTCGATTGCTAACTGTGTATGTACTAAAAAATCGATTCCAAACCTGAATATAAGATTGCGAAATTTTTCCAAATACACTGTCGTTATTGCTATACAACAACTCTATGACAACTCCAATAACTTCAAAACTTCTAATTATCATAAATATGTAAATTTCACATTTTTACGGAACTTGATAACGATTGCTTAATATGTATGTACAAAAAAAAATCGATTCTACACTGTTGAAAATGTAACAAGTAATATATTTCCTAAGAGGGCTTTGTCCAAAAATGTAATACGAATAAGTTATATATTCCATATGAATACACTATATTGTATATGTAACATATATAACTACTGAAACATGAAATCCATTTTGTATAATGAGTCTTGAATAAACAGTTGAACTGAGAACTCTGCCAACAAAGGTTATGGGCCCAGTTAACCTAGAACACGCGCAAGTTTAATAAAATACAAAAAAAAAAAAAAAACTTTTATTAAAAATGAATTCTAATTTCCAAATTGAAAAACTCGGTGAAGAGAACTATGATGTGTGGTGTGTGCAAATGCGTAGTATACTGGTCAATATGGACCAATGGCATATAGTTAATGGCAATATTAAACGATATGAAGAAAACGCGGAAAAATGGGACCACGATGACCAAAAAGCATTGGCGAACATAATTTTATGTGTTAAACCAACTCAAATTTCTAATATAAAATCATGCAAAACGGCAGCAGAGGCTTGGGAGAAACTTCGAGAAGTGCACATGCCTAGTGGACCGTTACAAAAGGTTTCGTTGTACAAAAAGTTTCTTGCAGTATGTCTGCAAGCCAAAGCATGTCGTCTTATCTCACATCGTTTGTCGAGGTGGTAGATAAATTAGCCGAGCTCAATATAGAATTAAACGAAGAGTTAAAGGTTATTATACTGCTGTCCAGTTTGCCTGCAGAGTATGAAAACTTCGTAATAGCTATTGAAACTCGTGACAAATTACCATCGTTCAGTGTACTGAAAGTCAAGCTTTTAGAAGAAGGTGCCAGAAGGGAACAGCAAATGAATCAAGAGCCATCGGCGCAAGCGGTCTACGTTCGTGTTAAAGAAGCAGCGCATAGTAGCAACAAAACACTTGAAAAAGCAGAAACACACGCAGACGCAAAATCAAATAACTTCAAAGGAAAATGTTTCGGTTGTGGTATGCGAGGACATACGATTGCACAGTGTAAGCGAAAGACAGAACAGCAAACCTATATTGATAATGAGCTTTCATATGCTATGTATGCAACGGATGTGGGAGTTAAAAAGGATAAGCATGCTTGGTGCGTCGACAGTGGAGCGACCACTCATATGTGCTGCGATATGAACATGTTTGTTTCGTTTGTCGAAAAAGAAGAAAAAATAATGTTAGCAGCAGATAATTTCATTTACTCGAAAGGTGTAGGTACGGTAAAAATAAGGACAAAAGAATGTGGACTAGAATTGCGTGATGTCTTGTTTGTACCTTCACTCAAAATGAATTTTTATTCCGTGAGCAAAGCTATAAAATATAAACATACAGTGTTTTTCAAAGACTGTTATGTTGAAGTAAAAAGCTTAAAAGGGACAGCTCTACTGAGAGCAAAATTGCAAAATAACTTGTTTCTTTTTTATGCGCAAGCGAATACTTCAAAAATTATGTTAAACAATATGATGTGGCATAATCGGTATGGTCACATAAACTTTGAAAGTTTAAAACAAATCGCCGAAAATAATTTGGTGCATGGACTAAATAAAAATGACATTAACACTAAAACAATTTGCATTACATGCAATAAATCAAAAATATGTGCAGTGCCTTTTCCGAAGAAGTATGAAATAGGATCTAAACAAATACTAGAACTTGTGCATACGGACGTTTGTGGTCCGATTAATGTAAAATCAGTTGGTGGCGCAAGGTATTTTCTAACTTTTATAGACGATTTTTCGCGAATGATTTTTGTATATTGTATAAAGCAAAAGAGTGAAGTTTTTGAAAAGTTTAAAACATTTAAAAATCTGGTAGAAAACCAAACGAAGAACAAAATTAAAAAGTTGCGTAGTGACAATGGTACAGAGTACACAAATAATAAGTTCAGTGAATTTTTAAATGAATGCGGAATTGAAAGACAATTAACTGTGCCATATACTCCACAACAAAATGGGGTGGCAGAAAGAGTTAATCGCACAATCGTCGAGATGGCTAGGAGCTTATTGGTACATGCTGAGTTGGAAGAAGAATTATGGGGCGAAGCTGTTCATATAGCTGTGTATATACGTAATCGCGCTCCTACAAAGTTGTTGAAAAATTCTACACCGTATGAAGCATGGTATCTTAAAAAGCCGTCGGTAAAGCATCTAAGAGTTTTTGGCGCACGAGCCTTTTCGCTAGATAAAACGCATCATTGTAAATTTAGCGCAAAGGGCAAAGAGTATGTGTTCGTCGGATACTCTGAAGTTGCAAAAGCTTATCGTTTATATGATAGAGAAACGAGACGAGTGATTATTCGACGCGATGTAAAGTTTATTGAAAGCAATGATACTATCGGTGTGTCCGAATGTGAAAACAGCACTAAAAACAATGTAGATATAGCGACAATAATTATAAACTTAGACAAAAGCAATGAGGAAAACGATCAGGTAGAAGATTTTGTAAGCTGTACTGAAGATGAAGACGATGAAGCTGAAAATGAAAATGAAGCAGAATATGAAGTTCATGACTCAGATAGTGAAATACGTCGAGGGCGCGGTAGGCCAAGATTTGTCCATACAGGGAAGGTTGGTCGTCCCAGCAAGGAATATCAGAGGTTCAACTATCTTCAGTATGGTGAAGATATAGAAACGCCACGTACAGTCAAAGAAGCATTAGCAAGCGAATATTTCTTTGAGTGGGAGAAATCTATGCAAGATGAATATGCGGCATTAGTAGCCAACAACACTGGGTCGGTAGTAGACCTACCGAAGGGTCAAAAAGTAATTGGATCAAAGTGGGTTTTTCGTATAAAACGTGATACAGATGGAAATATCGAAAAGTTCAAGTCAAGGTTAGTAGCAAAAGGTTGTAGTCAGCAACTGGGAATTAATTATTGGGAAACGTTTTCGCCAGTAATTCGATACGAAACGATTCGTATGCTACTTGCAATTTCTGTTGAGAAAGAGTTATATTTACATCAAGTGGATATCTCAAATGCATATCTTAATAGCAACCTAACAGAAGAAGTTTACATAAGACAACCGGAAGGTTTTATAGATAAACAGTCAGGTAGAGAGTGGAATAATACACTCGATACAGCATTAAAAACTTTAGGTTTCAATCCGTGCAAAAGTGAGCCATGTTTATATGTCAAGCAGCTAGGCAAAGAGTACAGTTACATAGCAGTTTATGTTGATGACTTAATACTAGCATGTCCTAGTGAAGAAGAAATTACGAATATAAAACGCATACTAAGGTCAAAGTTTAAATTACATGATGGTAATACACTAAAGTTCTTTCTTGGTTTCGAAATAGAACGTGAGGGTAAAACAGGTGCGATTTCTGTGTGTCAGAAAAAATACATAAAGGAGTTGTTGAGTGTATACGGAGTGAACTCATGTCGTCCAGTAAGCACACCTCTCGATCCTGGTTTTCAGATAAGCTGTAACGATAAGAACTGCTCCAAGGTGGACATAACAAACTATCAGTCTTTAATTGGATCTTTAATGTATTTAGCGATTTCAACACGTCCTGATATAATGCATGCAGTTAGTTTATTAGCTCAAAGAAACCATGATCCTCATTCCGAACATGAAGCTGGCGCAAAGCATGTTCTACGGTATTTATCAAAAACCGTAGATTTAAAGCTTTATTATCACAAAAGTGACAAACCGGTAGAAGGCTACGCGGATGCAGATTGGGCAAGCAACAATACAGACAGGAAGTCATACACCGGCTATTCATTCTTTCTAGCTGGCAGTACATTCTCTTGGCAATCCAAGAAGCAAGATGTCGTTGCTTTAAGTAGCACTGAGGCAGAATACATTGCCTTGTGCACAGCAGCAAAAGAAGCAGTATACCTTCGTCGCTTATTAAAGGAAGTAGGTTGCAGTTCCGAAGAGCCAATTTTGTTGAAAGCCGACAACATAAGCGCAATACAAATTTCGAAGAATCCTATATTTCATAAGAGAACCAAGCATATAGAGATAAAATATCATTACATTCGAGATGTGGTTGATCGTAGAGAAATAGAGTTAGAGTATGTTTCAACAAATGAAAATGTATCTGATATTTTTACTAAAAATTTGCAAAAACAAAAACATGTTAAATTTGTAGAAATGCTTGGTCTTAAATATTAACGTCTAGAAATATTTTACTTGAGAAAGAGTGTTGAAACTGTAACAAGTAATATATTTCCTAAGAGGGCTTTGTCCGAAAATGTAATACGAATAAGTTATATATTCCATATGAATACACTATATTGTATATGTAACATATATCGGGTGATTTTTTAAAACTTGATAACTTTTTTTAAAAAAACGCATAAAATTTGCAAAATCTCATCGGTTCTTTATTTGAAACGTTAGATTGGTTCATGACATTTACTTTTTGAAGATAATTTCATTTAAATGTTGACCGCGGCTGCGTCTTAGGTGGTCCATTCGGAAAGTCCAATTTTGGGCAACTTTTCGAGCATTTCGGCCGGGCCGGAAATGTTGTCTTCCAAAGCTGGAATAGTTGCTGGCTTATTTCTGTAGACTTTAGACTTGACGTAGCCCCACAAAAAATAGTCTAAAGGCGTTAAATCGCATGATCTTGGTGGCCAACTTACGGGTCCATTTCTTGAGATGAATTGTTCTCCGAAGTTTTCCCTCAAAATGGCCATAGAATCGCGAGCTGTGTGGCATGTAGCGCCATCTTGTTGAAACCACATGAGTCAACATTTAAATGAAATTATCTTCAAAAAGTAAATGTCATGAACCAATCTAACGTTTCAAATAAAGAACCGATGAGATTTTGCAAATTTTATGCGTTTTTTTTTTTAAAAAAGTTATCAAGCTCTTAAAAAATCACCCGATATAACTACTGAAACATGAAATCCATTTTGTATAATGAGTCTTGAATAAACAGTTGAACTGAGAACTCTGCCAACATACACCTTAGTACAAGATTGTGAAATTTTTCCAAATACACTGTCGTTATTGCTATACAACAACTCTATGACAACTCCAATAACAGCAAAACGGCTAATTAGCATAAATATATAAAGTTCATATTTATACGCAACTTGGTATCTATTGCTAACTGTGCATGTACAAAAAAAATCGAGTCTATACCTTAAGATAAGATTGTGAAGTTGTTCCAAATACGCTGTCGTTATGGCTATACAACAACTCTATGACAGCTCCAATAACATCAAAACGACTAATTTGCATAAATATGTAAAGTTCATATTTTTACGCATCTTGATATCGATTGCATAATATGTATGTACCAAAAAATCAATTTTACATCTTAATTTAAGATTGTAAAATTGTTCCAAATACACTGTCGTTATTGCTATACAACAACTCTATGACAACTCCAATAACATCAAAACGGCTGATTAGCATAAATATGTAAAGTTTATATTTTTACGCAACTTGATATCGATTGCTTAATGTGTATGTACCAAAAAATCAATTTTATATCTTAATATAAGATTGTAAAATTGTTCCAAATACACTGTCGCTACGGCTATACGACAACTGTATGACAACTCCAATAACATGAAAAAGACTAATTAGCATAAATATATAAAGTTCATATTTTTACGCAATTTGATATCGATTGCTTAATGTGTATGTAATAAAAAATCGATTCTACACATTAATATAAGATTGTGAAATTGCTCCAAATACACTGTCGCTATGGCTATACGACAACTCTATGACAACTCCAATAACATCAAAACGGCCAATGTGCCTAAATATGTAAAGTTCATATTTATACGCAACATGGTATCGATTGCTTAATGTGTATGTATCAAAAAATCGATTCTACACCTGAATATAAGATTGCGAAATTTTTCCAAATACACTGTCGGTATGGCTATACGACAACTCTATGACAACTCCAATAACTTCAAAAAGGGTAATTAGCATAAATATGTAAAGTTCATATTTTTATGCAACTTGATATCGATTGCTTAATGTGTATGTACTAAAAAATCGATTCTATACCTAAATATAAGATTGTGAAATTTTTCCAAATACACTGTCGTTATTGCTATTGACAACTCTATGACAACTCCAATAACATCAAAACGGCTAATTAGCATAAATATGTAAAGTTCATATTTTTACGGAACTTAATATCGATTACTAAATGTGTATGTAATAAAAATCGATTTTACACCGAAATATAAGATTGTGAATTTTTCCAAATACATTCTTTTTTATGGCTTTATCGACAACTCCATGACAACATAAAAACGGCTAATTAGCATAAATATGTAAAGTTCATATCTTAACGCATCTTGATATCGATTGTTGAATGTGTATGTACTAAAAAATCGATTTTACACTGATCTATAAAATTATGGAATTTTTCCAAATACACTGAGGTTATGGCTATACGACAACTCTATGACAACTCCAATAACGTCAAAACGGCTAATTAGCATTAATGTGTAAAGTTCATATTTCTGCGGACCCTAATATCGATTACTAAATGTGTATGTACTAAAAAATCGATTTTACACCTAATCTATAAAATTATGGAATTTTTACAAAGACGCAGTCGTTATGGCTACAATTCAACTTTATGACAACTCCAATAACATAAAAACGGCTAGTTAGCATAAATATGTAAAGTTCATATATTTACGCAACTTGATATCGATTGCTTAATGTGTATGTACAAAAAAAATCAATTTTACACCTTAATTTAAGATTTCAAAGTTGTTCCAAATACGCTGTCGCTATTTCCAAATGCATTGCTTTTATAGCTTTATGACAACTCCAATAACATCAAAACGACAAATTAGCATAAATATGTAAAGTTCATATTTCTACGGAACTTAATATCGATTACTAAATGTGTATGTAATAAAAAATCGATTTTACACCTAAATATGAGATTGTGGAATTTTTCAAAACGCATAGCGGTTATAGCTTTATAACAACTCCAATAACGTCAAAACAGCTAATTAGCTTTAATATGTAATGTTCATATTTCTACGGAACCTAATATCGATTACTCAATGTGTATGTAATAAAAAATCGATTTACACCTTAATATAAAATTATGGTATTTTTCCAAATGCCTTGCTTTTATAGCTTTATGACAACTCCAATAACATCAAAACGGCTAATTAGCATTAATACGCAAAGCTCATATTTCTACGGAACCTAATATCGATTACTAAATGTGTATGTAATAAAAAATCGATTTACACCTTAATATAAAATTATTTAATTTTTACAAATGCATTGCTTTTATGGCTTTATGACAACACCAATAACATCAAAACGGCTAATTAGCTTTATTATGTAAAGTTCATATTTCTACGGAACCAAATATCGATTACTAAATGTGTATGTAATAAAAATCGATTTAACACCTTAATATAAAATTATGGAATTTTTCCAAATGCCTTGCTAACTAGCATGAATATGTAAAGTTCATATTTTTATGCAACTTGTATCGATTGTTGAATAGGTATGTAACAAAAAATCAATTTTACATCTATATCTAAGATTGTGCAATTTTTCTAAATGCAATGCGGTTGAAGCTTTATGCCAACTCCAATAGCATCAAAACGGCTAGATAGTACAAATATGCAAGGTTCATATTTTTACGGAACCTAATATCGATTACTAAATGTGTATGTAATAAAAACTCGATTTTACACCGATCTATAAAATTGTAGAATTTTTCCAAATGAATTGCTTTTTTATCTTTATCACAACTCCAATAACATAAAAACGGCTAATTAGCATAAATATGTAAACTTCATATTTTTATGCAACTTGAAATCGATTGTTGAATGTGTATGTACTAAAAAATGGATTTTAATCCTAAATATAAGATTGTGCAATTTTTCCAAATGCATTGCGGTTATAGCTTTATAACAACTCCAATAACGTCAAAACGGCTAATTAGCATTAATACGTAAAGCTCATACTTCTATGGAACCTAATATCGATTACTAAATGTGTATGTAATAAAAAACCGATTTACACCTTAGTATAAAATTATGCAATTTTTCCAAATGCATTGCTTTTATGGCTTTATGACAACTCCAATAACATAAAAACGGCTAATTAGCACAAGTATGTAAAGTTCATATATTAACGCATCTTGATATCGATTGCTAATGTGTATGTACTAAAAAATCAATTTTTCACCTAAATAAGGGATTGTTCAATTTTTCAAAATGCATTGCTGTTATAGCTTTATGACAACTCCAAAAACATAAAAACGGCTAATTAGCACAAGTATGTAAAGTTCATATTTTTACGCAACTTGATATCGATTGCAAATTGCGTATGTACTAGAAAATCGAATTTACAATATAAGATTATGGTATTTTTCCAAATGCCTTGCTTTTATAGCTTTATGACAACTCCAATAACATCAATAGGGCTAATTAGCATTAATACGTAAAGCTCATATTTTTACTGAACCTAATATCGATTACTAAATGTGTATGTAATAAAAACTCGATTTTACACCGATCTATAAAATTGTAGAATTTTTCCAAATGCATTGCTTTTTTATCTTTATCACAACTCCAATAACATAAAAACGGCTAATTAGCATAAATATGTAAACTTCGTATTTTTATGCAACTTGAAATCGATTGTTGAATGTGTATGTTCTAAAAAATCGATTTTACACCTATATATAAGATTGTGCAATTTTTCCAAATGCATAGCGGTTATAGTTTTATAACAACTCCAATAACGTAAAAACGGCTAATTAGCATTAATATGTAAAGTTCATATTTCTACGGAACCTAATATCGATTCTTCTTCTTCTTAATTGGCGTAGAAACCGCTTAAGCGATTATAGCCGAGTTAACAACAGCGCGCCAGTCGTTTCTTCTTCTCGCTACGTGGCGCCAATTGGATATTCCAAGCGAAGCCAGGTCCTTCTCCACTTGGTCCTTCCAACGGAGTGGAGGTCTTCCTCTTCCTCTGCTTCCCCCGGCGGGTACTGCGTCGAATATTTTCAGAGCTGGAGTGTTTTCGTCCATCCGGACAACATGACCTAGCCAGCGTAGCCGCTGTCTTTTAATTCGCTGAACTATGTCGATGTCGTCGTATATCTCGTACAGCTCATCGTTCCATCGAATGCGGTATTCGCCGTGGCTAACGCGCAAAGGACCATAAATCTTTCGCAGAACTTTTCTCTCGAAAACTCGCAACGTCGACTCATCCGTTGTTGACATCGTCCAAGACTCTGCACCATACAGCAGGACGGGAATTATGAGTGACTTATAGAGTTTGGTTTTTGTTTGTCGAGAGAGGACTTTGCTTCTCAATTGCCTACTCAGTCCGAAGTAGCACCTGTTGGCAAGAGTTATCCTGCGTTGGATTTCTAGGCTGACATTGTTGGTGGTGTTTACGCTGGTTCCAAGATAGACGAAATTATCTACGACTTCAAAGTTATGACTGTCAACAGTGACGTGAGTGCCAAGTCGCGAATGCGACGACTGTTTGTTTGATGACAGGAGATACTTCGTCTTGCCCTCGTTCACTGCCAGACCCATTTTCTGTGCTTCCTTGTCCAGCCTGGAGAAAGCAGAACTAACGGCGCGGGTGTTGAGGCCGATGATATCAATATCATCGGCATACGCCAACAGCTGTACACTCTTATAGAAGATGGTACCTTCTCTATTTAGTTCTGCGGCTCGAACTATTTTCTCCAAAAGCAGGTTGAAAAAGTCGCACGATAGGGAATCGCCTTGTCTGAAACCTCGTTTGGTATCGAACGGCTCGGAGAGGTCCTTCCCGATCCTGACGGAGCTTTTGGTGTTACTCAACGTCAGTTTACACAGCCGTATTAGTTTTGCGGGGATACCAAATTCAGACATCGCGGCATAAAGGCAGCTCCTTTTCGTGCTGTCGAAAGCAGCTTTGAAATCGACGAAGAGGTGGTGTGTGTCGATTCTCCTTTCACGGGTCTTTTCAAGATTTGGCGCATGGTGAATATCTGGTCGGTTGTTGATTTGCCAGGTCTGAAGCCACACTGATAAGGTCCAATCAGTTTGTTGACGGTGGGCTTTAATCTTTCACACAATACGCTCGATAGAACCTTATATGCGATGTTGAGGAGGCTAATCCCACGGTAGTTGGCGCAGATTGTGGGGTCTCCTTTTTTATGGATTGGGCATAGCACACTTAAATTCCAATCGTTGGGCATGCTTTCGTCCGACCATATTTTACAAAGAAGCTGATGCATGCACCTTATCAGTTCTTCGCCGCCGTGTTTGAATAGCTCGGCCGGCAATCCGTCGGCCCCTGCCGCTTTGTTGTTCTTCAGGCGGGCAATTGCTATTCGAACTTCTTCATGGTCGGGTAATGGAACGTCTGCTCCATCGTCATCGATTGGGGAATCGGGTTCTCCTTCTCCTGGTGTTGTGCGTTCACTGCCATTCAGCAGGCTGGAGAAGTGTTCCCTCCATAATTTAAGTATGCTCTGGGCATCAGTGACTAGATCACCTTTGGGGGTTCTACAGGAATACGCTCCGGTCTTGAAACCTTCCGTAAGCCGCCGCATTTTTTCGTAGAATTTTCGAGCATTACCCCTGTCGGCCAGCTTATCAAGCTCTTCGTACTCACGCATTTCAGCCTCTTTCTTCTTCTGTCTACAAATGCGTCTCGCTTCCCTCTTCAACTCTCGGTATCTATCCCATCCCGCACGTGTAGTGGTCGATCGTAACGTTGCGAGGTAGGCAGCCTGTTTTCTCTCCGCTGCGACACGGCACTCCTCGTCGTACCAGCTGTTCTTTTGCACTTTCCGAAAACCAATGGTTTCGGTTGCAGCTGTGCGTAAGGAGTTTGAAATGCCGTCCCACAGTTCCCTTATACCGAGTTGTTGACGAGTGCTCTCAGAGAGCAGGAGTGCAAGCCGAGTAGAAAATCGTTCGGCTGTCTGTTGTGATTGCAGCTTCTCGACGTCGAACCTTCCTTGTGTTTGGTGGCGCGCGTTTTTTGCTGCACAGAGGCGGGTGCGAATCTTAGCTGCAACAAGATAGTGGTCCGAGTCGATGTTAGGACCTCGGAGCGCACGCACATCTAAAACACTGGAGACGTGTCTTCCGTCTATCACAACATGATCGATCTGGTTGGTAGTTTTTCGATCCGGAGACAGCCAGGTAGCTTGATGAATCTTCTTATGCTGGAATCTAGTACTACAGATAACCATATTTCGGGCCCCGGCGAAGTCAATCAGCCTCAACCCATTTGGGGATGTTTCGTCGTGGAGGCTGAATTTACCGACCGTAGTGCCAAATATACCTTCTTTGCCCACCCTGGCGTTAAAGTCGCCAAGCACGATTTTGACATCGTGGCGGGGGCAGCTCTCATAAGCGCGCTCCAAGCGCTCATAGAAGGCATCTTTGGTCACATCGTCCTTCTCTTCCGTCGGGGCGTGGGCGCAAATCAGCGATATGTTGAAGAACCTCGCTTTGATGCGGATTGTGGCTAGACGTTCATTCACCGCAGTGAATGATAGTACTCGGCGACGGAGTCTCTCTCCCACCACGAATCCTACACCAAACTTGCGCTCCTTTATATGGCCACTGTAGTAAATGTCACAAGGACCTACTCGTCTCTGTCCTTGTCCCGTCCATCGCATTTCTTGGACGGCGGTGATGTCAGCCTTTGTCTTTACGAGGACATCAACCAGCTGGGCAGCGGCACCTTCCCAATTAAGGGACCGGACATTCCAGGTGCATGCCCTCAATTCGTAGTCCTTATTTCGTTTGCCATGGTCGTCATCAAAAGGGGGGTCTCTCATCCGAGGCTGGTTGTAGCTCTTCACTGGGGGTGTTTTTTACGTGGCGGGTCCCAAACCCAGCGCACACCCTTGTAGAAGAATGTTTCGCCTTCTCACTTTAGCTCGCCTTCGAACGGATGTTCTTAGGCTACCCAGAGGATACTTGGTCAAAGACCGGAAGTAGTGAGCTGCTTGAGCCATGTGTAAAAGAATCGTTTCTGGCCACTCCCAAGTGAATGGCGATATTTTTATGCAACTTGATATCGATTGTTGAATAGGTATGTATTAAAAAATCAATTTTACATCTATATATAAGATTGTGCAATTTTTCTAAATGCAATGCGGTTGAAGCTTTATGCCAACTCCAATAGCATCAAAACGGCTAGTTAGTACAAATATGCAAGGTTCATATTTTTACAGAACCTAATATCGATTACTAGATGTGTATGTCATAAAAACTCGATTTTAATCCTAAATATAAGATTGTGGAATTTTTCAAAATGCATTGCGGTTACGGCTGGATAGCATTAATATATAAAGATCACATTTTTACGCAACTCGATATCGATTGCTAAATGCGAATGTAATAAAAAATCAGTTCTACACCTTAATATAAAATTGTGGAATTTTTCAAATACACTGAAGTTATGGCTACACGACAACTCTATGACAACTCCAATAACATCAAAAACCGCTAATTAGTTTAAATATGTAAAGTTCATATTTTCATGCAACTTGATATCGGTTGTTGAATATAAATGTAATAAAAAATCAAATTTACACCTATATATAAGATTGTGCAATTTTTCCAAATGCATTGCGGTTATAGCTTTATAACAACTCCAATAACATCAAAACGGCTAATTAGCATAAATATGTAAAGTTCATATTTCTGCGGACCCTAATATCGTTTACTAAATGTGTATGTACTAAAAAATCGATTCTAATCCTAAATATAAGATTGTGGAATTTTTCAAAATGCATTGCGGTTACGGCTGGATAGCATAAATATATAAAGATCATATTTTTACGCAACTTGGTTTTGATTGCTAAATGTGTATGTAATAAAAATCGATTTTACACCTAAATATGAGATTGTGGAATTTTTCAAAATGCATTGCGGTTATGTCTTTATAATAACTCCAATAACGTCAAATCGGCTGGATAGCATAAATATATAAAGTTCATATTTTTATGCAACTTGATATCGATTGTTGAATAGGCATGTAATAAAAAATAAATTTTACTTCTATATATAAGATTGTGCAATTTTTCTAAATGCAATGCGGTTGAAGCTTTATGCCAACTCCAATAGCATCAAAACCGCTAGTTAGTACAAATATGCAAGGTTCATATTTTTATGGAACCTAATGTCGATTACTAGATGTGTATGTAATAAAAACTCGATTTTACACTGATCCAAAAAATTGTAGAATTTTTCCAAATGCATTGCTTTTTTAGCTTTATGACAACTCCAATAACATCAAAACGGCTAATTAGCATAAATATGTAAACTTCATATTTTTATGCAACTTCAAATCGATTGTTGAATATGTATATACTAAAAAGTCGATTTTACACCTTAATATAAAATTATCGAATTTTTCCAAATGCATTGCGGTTACGGCTGGATAGCATAAATATATAAAGATCATATTTTTACGCACTTTGGTTTTGATTGCTAAATGTGTATGTAATAAAAAATCAATTTGACACCTATATATAAGATTGTGCAATTTTTAGAAATGCATTGCGGTCATAACTTTATAACAACTCCAATAACGTTAAAACGGCTAATTAGCATAAATATGTAAAGTTCATATTTCTACGGAACTTAATGTCGATTACTAAATGTGTATGTAATAAAAAATCAATTTTACACCCTAATATAAAATTGTGGAATTTTTCCAAATACTCTGAAGTTATGGCTATACGACAACTCTATGACAACACCAATAACGTCAAAACGGCTAACTAGCATGCATATGTAAAGTTCATATTTTTGAAGTGAAACTTCTTTACGCGCGCTTGGCTTGGGGAGTAAGCTGATGAACGCGTTACGAAAAGTGTGATGTGAAAATGGTGGGGGGGATATAGGCAAGCGTCAGCAGTGCGCGCGCACATTTGCCTTTCTTTCTCTTACAGCTGGGAAATTGAATATGTGTATACTTCAGTCAGTAGTTCGTTTGCGAGTTTACTAGCGTTACGCGAATGGTGATAGTTTGGTTATTTTATTGTAATTTACTGTAATTTTATTGCATTTTGAATAATTTTATGAATTAATATTGTTCAATACATTCAATATTTTACGTTTAAAGTGAATAAAATTGTAAATTTATTTTAAAGTTTATGTTATGAGAATTTTCGTGTAAATAATAACAAATTATGGAGAAAAGTGACACCGACTCCGAGTATCAAAGCGGTGCTTTAGGACCACCAACTAAGAAGAAATTACGTACGGAAATTGTGCATAAAAAGTGTGTGGCAACAGATTCAAGACAAGATTTTAAACCTAGTGAGACCCAATCAATTGATAATGAATCACGAAAGTGAGTACGCATCTCAAACCAGTTACTAGCGTCGTAGCGTCATATGCATTGTTGCTTTGTTCTTGTCTATTTTCTCCCTCTACTAATATGCGTCATTCTACTCTCGACATTGGGACGCGTTTGATTCTCTGTCCTTTTCTTGCCTCTATTTCTCTTTTTCTCTCGCTTTTTCTTTGTTACTCTTCCGTATTTTAGCCTTACGTTTCTACAATTTACTTCAGCAAAGTTCTAAAAAAGAATAACATAAAATTTAACTAATCCGTAAATTATAAAATACTTATTAATTGTAGAGGTATACCATTACAAACAATTGGTGACATCGTGATTGAACATGGCAATAATCAAATTTAAGTTAATGATGGAAATCTCACTATAGATCATGTACTAAAACCGATACAAATGATTGAAGTTAGGTATATTAATTTCGATTTTACTTTTATGATCATTCATGATTCTAATAATAATTTACTACATTTACACAACTGAAATTATGGAATTATAGGTTAAATAAAGCGCCAAAAACTACTGCAGAACGTGGCCGAGAATTCAGAAAAGCACTGCTTAAACAACAGGAACCAGACGCAATAGTTGAAATTGCTAATGATACCTCGAATATATCGGGTGATTTTTTAAGAGCTTGATAACTTTTTTTTTAAAAAAAAACGCATAAACTTTGCAAAATCTCATCGGTTCTTTATTTGAAACGTTAGATTGGTTCATGACATTTACTTTTTGAAGATAATTTCATTTAAATGTTGACCGCGGCTGCGTCTTATGGTCCATTCGGAAAGTCAATTTTGGGCAACTTTTTCGAGCATTTCGGCCGGAATAGCCCGAATTTCTTCGGAAATGTTGTCTTCAAAGCTGGAATAGTTGCTGGCTTATTTCTGTAGACTTTAGACTTGACGTAGCCCCACAAAAAATAGTCTAAAGGCGTTAAATCGCATGATCTTGGTGGCCAACTTACGGGTCCATTTCTTGAGATGAATTGTTCTCCGAAGTTTTCCCTCAAAATGGCCATAGAATCGCGAGCTGTGTGGCATGTAGCGCCATTTTTTCAAAGATGCTGTTGGACGCAACGTTACGGTGAATGGCGATCGCTATCGTTCGATGCTAACAAACTTTTTGTTGCCAAAAATGGAAGAACTGAACTTGGTTGACATGTGGTTTCAACAAGATGGCGCTACATGCCACACAGCTCGCGATTCTATGGCCATTTTGAGGGAAAAATTCGGAGAACAATTCATCTCAAGAAAGGGACCCGTAAGTTGGCCACCAAGATCATGCGATTTAACGCCTTTAGACTATTTTTTGTGAGGCTACGTCAAGTCTAAAGTCTACAGAAATAAGCCAGCAACTATTCCAGCTTTGGAAGACAACATTTCCGAAGAAATTCGGGCTATTCCGGCCGAAATGCTCGAAAAAGTTGCCCAAAATTGGACTTTCCGAATGGACCACCTAAGACGCAGCCGCGGTCAACATTTAAATGAAATTATCTTCAAAAAGTAAATGTCATGAACCAATCTAACGTTTCAAATAAAGAACCGATGAGATTTTGCAAATTTTATGCGTTTTTTTTTTTTAAAAAGTTATCAAGCTCTTAAAAAATCACCCGATAGTAACTTCGAACATGGACATTCTATTACGACATATTCGTGAAGTTGATACAGAATACTCTCACTGTATTTTGGACGATGGAACAAACATCATAATGGTAGTTGTTTACATTTCGCCCAATAATACAGTTAATAATATCATAAAGTTTATATACAGAAGACTTATGATTTATGGTCGAGTAGGTTCTGAAGAACTAGGAGAAAACAATCATACGTTGCCACTAATCTTAGCAGGAGATTTCAATATCAATTTCATCCGAAGATGGACAACTCTTGATAAACTTTCTACGAGATAAA
This sequence comes from Bactrocera neohumeralis, assembly GCF_024586455.1. Lineage (NCBI taxonomy): Eukaryota > Metazoa > Arthropoda > Insecta > Diptera > Tephritidae > Bactrocera > Bactrocera neohumeralis. Next base: position 16,568 of record NW_026091573.1, read on the forward strand.
TTAGAATTGCAAATGAATAATGACAGTAATGAGCCAACTACAAGACATGGAACAACAATCGATGCAGTTTTTTCTAGATTTCGGTTTAATTTTAATTCTAAAATATATGTATGGTATTTCTCGTATCATAAGCCTATTGTCTCGGTTTTACAATCAACCACAGTAATTACTGATGTACCCAATAATGGAAATAACGAATAAAACAATGAAAAAAAATAAAAGATCTATGCAAAAATATTAATTTACTAATGAAAACATAAAATAAATTTAAATATTTGTAGGAAATTAATATATGTATATGTGCATACATGTATATATTGCACACACACATTCATATATATACATATAGATAGAGCGAAAGAAGTTTCACTTCAGTCGTGCGGTCATAAGCACACTCACTTTTTTTATGCAACTTGATATCGATTGTTGAATAGGCATGTAATAAAAAATCAATTTTACATCTATATATAAGATTGTGCAATTTTTCTAAATGCAATGCGGTTGAAGCTTTATGCCAACTCCAATAGCATCAAAACGGCTAGTTAGTACAAATATGAAAGGGCCATATTTTTACGGAACCTAATATCATTACTAAATGTGTATGTAATAAAAACTCGATTTTACACCGATCTATAAAATTGTAGAATTTTTCCAAATTAATTGCTTTTTTAGCTTTATGACAACTCCAATAACATTAAAACGGCTAATTAGCATAAATATGTAAACTTCACATTTTTATGCAACTTGAAATCGATTGCTGAATGTGTATGTACTAAAAAATCGGTTTTACACATTAATATAAAATTATGGAATTTTTCCAAACGCATTGCGGTTATAGTTTTATAACAACTCCAATAACGTCAAAACGGCTAATTAGCTTTAATATGTAAAGTTCATATTTCTACGGAACCTAATATCGATTACGAGATGTGTATGTAATAAAAAATCAATTTTACACCTTAATATAAAATTGCGGAATTTTTCCAAATACACTGAAGTTATGGCTATACGACAACTCTATGACAACTCCAATAACGTCAAAACGGCTAACTAGCACGAATAGGTAAAGCTCATATTTTTATGCAACTTGATATCGATTGTTGAATAGGTATGTATTAAAAAATCAATTTTACATCTATATATAAGATTGTGCAATTTTTCTAAATGCAATGCGGTTGAAGCTTTATGCCAACTCCAATAGCATCAAAACGGCTAGTTAGTACAAATATGCAAGGTTCATATTTTTACAGAACCTAATATCGATTACTAGATGTGTATGTCATAAAAACTCGATTTTAATCCTAAATATAAGATAGTGGAATTTTTCAAAATGCATTGCGGTTACGGCTGGATAGCATTAATATATAAAGATCACATTTTTACGCAACTCGATATCGATTGCTAAATGCGAATGTAATAAAAAATCAGTTCTACACCTTAATAAAAAATTGTGGAATTTTTCAAATACACTGAAGTTATGGCTACACGACAACTCTATGACAACTCCAATAACATCAAAAACCGCTAATTAGTTTAAATATGTAAAGTTCATATTTTCATGCAACTTGATATCGGTTGTTGAATATAAATGTAATAAAAAATCAAATTTACACCTATATATAAGATTGTGCAATTTTTCCAAATGCATTGCGGTTATAGCTTTATAACAACTCCAATAACATCAAAACGGCTAATTAGCTTTAATATGTAAAGTTCATATTTCTGCGGACCCTAATATCGATTACTAAATGTGTATGTACTAAAAAATCGATTTTAATCCTAAATATAAGATTGTGGAATTTTTCAAAATGCATTGCGGTTACGGCTGGATAGCATAAATATATAAAGATCATATTTTTACGCAACTTGGTTTTGATTGCTAAATGTGTTTGTAATAAAAAATCGATTTTACACCTAAATATGAGATTGTGGAATTTTTCAAAATGTATTGCGGTTATGGCTTTATAATAACTCCAATAACGTCAAATCGGCTGGATAGCATAAATATAAAAAGTTCATATTTTTACGAAACTTGGTTTTGATTGCTAAATGTGTATGTAATAAAAAATCAATTTTACACCTATGTAAGATTGTGCAATTTTTAGAAATGCATTGCGGTTATAAATTTATAACAACTCCCATAACGTCAAAACGGCTAATTAGCTTTAATATGTAAAGTTCATATTTCTACGGAACCTAATATCGATTACGAAATGTCTATGTAATAAAAAATCAATTTTACACCTTAATATAAAATTGCGGAATTTTTCCAAATATACTGAAGTTATGGCTATACGACAACTCTATGACAACCCCAATAACATCAAAACGGCTAACTAGTATGAATATGTAAAGTTCATATTTTTATGCAACTCGATATCGATTGCTAAATGCGGATGTATGTAATAAAAAATCAGTTCTACACCTTAATATAAAATTGTGGAATTTTTCCAAATACACTGATGTTATGGCTACACGACAACTCTATGACAACTCCAATAACATCAAAAACCGCTAATTAGCTTAAATATGTAAAGTTCATATTTTCATGCAACTTGATATCGATTGTTGAATATAAATGTAATAAAAAATCAAATTTACACCTATATATAAGATTGTGCAATTTTTCCAAATGCATTGCGGTTATAGCTTTATAACAACTCCAATAACGTCAAATCGGCTGGATAGCATAAATATATAAAGATCATATTCTTACGCAACTTGGTTTTGATTGCTAAATGTGTATGTAATAAAAAATCAATTTTACACCTACATATAAAATTGTGCAATTTTTAGAAATGTATTGCGGTTATAACTTTATAACAACTCCAATAACGTCAAAACGGCTAATTAGCTTTAATATGTAAAGTTCATATTTCTACGGAACCTAATATCGATTACGAAATGTGTATGTAATAAAAAATTAATTTTACACCTTAATATAAAATTGCGGAATTTTTCCAAATACACTGAAGTTATGGCTATACGACAACTTTATGACAACCCCAATAACATCAAAACGGCTAACTAGTATGAATATGTAAAGTTCAATTTTTATTCGATATCCAAAATTGTAATAAAAAAAATCAGTTCTACACCTTAATATAAGTTGTTAAATTGCTCCAAATATACTGTCATTAGGGCTATACGACAACTTTATGACAACTCCAATAACATCAAAACGTTCATATTTTCTGCAATTTGCATATCGATTGTTGAAATAAATGTAATAAAAAATCAAATTTACACCTATATATAAGTTGCATATTTTTACGCAAGCTTTATAACAACTCCGATATCGATTGCTATATATGATCATATTCTTACGAATGTAATAAAAAATCGGTTATAACTTTTTTACACCTTAATATAATCGATTGTGTATGTAATAAAAAATTAATTTTACACCTTAATATAAAATTGCGGAATTTTTCCAAATACACTGAAGTTATGGCTATACGACAACTTTATGACAACTCCAATAACATCAAATCGGCTAACTAGTATGAATATGTAAAGTTCGCATTTTTACGCAACTCGATATCGATTGCTAAATGCGAATGTAATAAAAAATCACTTCTACACCTTAATATAAAATTGTGGAATTTTTCAAATACACTGAAGTTATGGCTACACGACAACTTTATGACAACTCCAATAACATCAAAAACCGCTAATTAGCTTTAATATGTAAAGTTCATATTTTCATGCAACTTGATATCGATTGTTGAATACAAATGTAATAAAAAATCAAATTTACACCTATATATAAGATTGTGCAATTTTTCCAAATGCAATGCGGTTGAAGCTTTATGCCAACTCCAATAGCATCAAAACGGCTAGTTAGTACAAATATGCAAGGTTCACTAATATCGATTACTAGATGTGTATGTCATAAAAACTCGATTTTAATCCTAAATATAAGATTGTGGAATTTTTCAAAATGCATTGCGGTTACGGCTGGATAGCATTATATATAAAGATCACATTTTTGCAACTCGATATCGATTGCTAAATGCGAAAGTAATAAAAAATGGATTTTACACCTTAATATAAAATTGTGAAATTTCTTCAAATACACTGAAGTTATGGCTATACGACAACTCTATGACAGCTCAAATAACATCAAAACGGCTAGTTAGCATAAATGTAAAGTTCATATTTTCATGCAACTTGATATCGATTGTTGAATACAAATGTAATAAAAAATCAAATTTACACCTATATATAAGATTGTGCAATTTTTCCAAATGCATTGCGGTTATAGCTTTATGACAACTCCAATAACAAAAACGGCTAATTAGCATTAATATGTAAAGTTCATATTTCTACGGAACCTAATATCGATTACTAAATGTGTATGTACTAAAAAATCGACTTTAATCCTAAATATAAGATTGTGGAATTTTTCAAAATGCATTGCGGTTACGGCTGAATAGCATAAATATATAAAGATCATATTTTTACGCAACTTGGTTTTGATTGCTAAATGTGTATGTAATAAAAAATCGATTTTACACCTAAATATGAGATTGTGGAATTTTTCAAAATGCATTGCGGTTATTGCTTTATAATAACTCCAATAACATCAAATCGGCTGGATAGCATAAATATATAAAGTTCATATTTTTACGCAACTTGGTTTTGATTGCTAAATGTGTATGTAATAAAAAATCAATTTTACACCTACATATAAGATTGTGCAATTTTTCCAAATGCATTGCGGTTGAAGCTTTATGACAACTCCAATAGCATCAAAACGGCTAATTTGCATAAATATGTAAGGTTCATATTTTTATGCAACTTGAATCGATTACTAATATGTATGTAATAAAAACTCGATTTTACACTGATATAATATTGTAGAATTTTTCCAAATGCATTGCTATTTTTAGCTTTATGACAACTCCAATAACATCAAACGGCTAATTAGCATAAATATGTAAAGTTCATATTTTTACGCAACTTGATATCGATTGTTAATATGTATATAATAAAAAATCGATTTTACACCTTAATTTTATAAAATTATGAAGTTATTTACGACAAATGCCCAATAACATCAAAACGGCTAATAGCATAAATATATAAAGTTCATATTTTTACGCAACTTGATATCGATTGCTAAATGTGTATGTACTAAAAAATCGATTCTACACCTTAATATAAGATTGTGAAATTGCTCCAAATACACGGTCGCTATGGCTATACGACAACTCTATGACAACTCCAATAACGTCAAAACGGCTAGTTAGCATTAATACGTAAAGTTCATATTTCTACGCAACTTGATATCGGTTGCTAACTGTGCATGTAATAAAAAATCGATTTTGAACCTAAATATGAGATTGTGGAATTTTTCAAAATGCACTGAAGTTATGGCTATATGACAACTCTATGACAACATAATAACGTCAAAACGGCTAACTAGCATGCATATGTACAGTTCATATTTTTGAAGTGAAACTTCTTTACGCGCGCTTGGCTTGGGGAGTAAGCTGATGAACGCGTTACGAAAAGTGTGATGTGAAAATGGTGGGGGGGATATAGGCAAGCGTCAGCAGTGCGCGCGCACATTTGTCTTTCTTTCTCTTACAGCTGGGAAATTGAATATGTGTATACTTCAGTCAGTAGTTCGTTTGCGAGTTTACTAGCGTTACGCGAATGGTGATAGTTTGGTTATTTTATTGTAATTTACTCGTAATTTTATTGCATTTTGAATAATTTTATGAATTAATATTGTTCAATACATTCAATATTTTACGTTTAAAGTGAATAAAATTGTAAATTTATTTTAAAGTTTATGTTATGAGAATTTTCGTGTAAATAATAACAAATTATGGAGAAAAGTGACACCGACTCCGAGTATCAAAGCGGTGCTTTAGGACCACCAACTAAGAAGAAATTACGTACGGAAAGTGTGCATAAAAAGTGTGTGGCAACAGGTTCAAGACAAGATTTTAAACCTAGTGAGACCCAATCAATTGATAATGAATCACGAAAGTGAGTACGCATCTCAAACCAGTTACTAGCGTCGTAGCGTCATATGCATTGTTGCTTTGTTCTTGTCTATTTTCTCCCTCTACTAATATGCGTCATTCTACTCTCGATATTGGGACGCGTTTGATTCTCTGTCCTTTTCTTGCCTCTATTTCTCTTTTTCTCTCGCTTTTTCTTTGTTACTCTTCCGTATTTTAGCCTTACGTTTCTACAATTTACTTCAGCAAAGTTCTAAAAGAATAACATAAAATTTAACTAATCCGTAAATTATAAAATACTTATTAATTGTAGAGGTATACCATTACAAACAATTGGTGACATCGTGATTGAACATGGCAATAATCAAATTTAAGTTAATGATGGAAATCTCACTATAGATCATGTACTAAAACCGATACAAATGATTGAAGTTAGGTATATTAATTTCGATTTTACTTTTATGATCATTCATGATTCTAATAATAATTTACTACATTTACACAACTGAAATTATGGAATTATAGGTTAAATAAAGCGCCAAAAACTACTGCAGAACGTGGCCGAGAATTCAGAACACGAAAAGCACTGCTTAAACAACAATGTAAGGAACAACAGGAACCAGACGCAATAGTTGAAATTGCTAATGATACCTCGAATATAGGGGGAATTTTTTTTAATTGGGAAAATTTTTTAAAAAAAATAAAATTTGAAAAAATTATCTTTTTATTTGGTTAGTTGGTTTCATGAATTTTTACGAAGGGAAAAACATTTTTAAAAGGTTAGGGGGGTTTGGGGGGTTCCCTTAAACCCAATTTAATTTTTCATTTAATAAAAATTTTTTAAAGTTTTTCCCAAAAACTTATTTTTTATTTCGGAATTTGAAGAAATAGGAAAAAAAATCAAACGTTTCCATAAACTTTAACCCAGGGATTT
>NW_026091574.1:0-12657 GCF_024586455.1 Bactrocera neohumeralis
TTTTTAAATGTATACATACAAGAAAATCGACTTAATACCTGAATATAAGATTGTCGAATTCTTCCAAATGCACTGCCGTTATGGTTTTATGTCAACTTCAGCAAGATGAGGAAGGTTAATTAACTTAAATACTTGATGTTAATGTTTTGGGGCAACTCAATATCGACTGCTAAAAGTGTTTGTACAAGAAAATCGGCTTTATACCTGAACATAAAATTGTCTAATTCTTCCAAAAGCACTGCCGTTATGAGTTTTTGTCAACTTCGATAAGATTAAGGAAGCTAATTAACTTAAATATTTGATGTTAATGATTTGAAGCAACTCAATATCGACTGCTAAATGAGAATGTAGAAGAAAACCGACTTTATACCTGAATATAAGATTGTCGAATTCTTCCAAATACAGTGCCGTTATGGCTCTTTGTCAACTTCAGTAAGATGAAGAAGATTCTTCTTCTTAATTGGCGTAGAAACCGCTTAAGCGATTATAGCCGAGTTATTTACAACAGCGCGCCATCGTTTCTTCTTTTCTGCGTGGCGCCAATTGATATTCCAAGCGAAGCCAGGTCTTTCTCCACTTGGTCCTTCCAACGGAGTGGAGGTCTTCCTCTTCCTCTGCTTCCCCCGGCGGGTACTGCGTCGAATATTTTCAAAGCTGGAGTGTTTTCGTCCATCCGACAACATGACCTAGCCAGCGTAGCCGCTGTCTTTTAATTCGCTGAACTATGTCGATGTCGTCGTATATCTCGTACAGCTCATCGTTCCATCGAATGCGGTATTCGCCGTGGCTAACGCGCAAAGGACCATAAATCTTTCGCAGAACTTTTCTCTCGAAAACTCGCAACGTCGACTCATCCGTTGTTGACATCGTCCAAGACTCTGCACCATACAGCAGGACGGGAATTATGAGTGACTTATAGAGTTTGGTTTTTGTTTGTCGAGAGAGGACTTTGCTTCTCAATTGCCTACTCAGTCCGAAGTAGCACCTGTTGGCAAGAGTTATCCTGCGTTGGATTTCTAGGCTGACATTGTTGGTGGTGTTTACGCTGGTTCCAAGATAGACGAAATTATCTACGACTTCAAAGTTATGACTGTCAACAGTGACGTAGTGAGAGCCAAGTCGCGAATGCGACGACTGTTTGTTTGATGACAGGAGATATTTCGTCTTGCCCTCGTTCACTGCCAGACCCATTTTCTGTGCTTCCTTGTCCAGCCTGGAGAAAGCAGAACTAACGGCGCGGGTGTTGAGGCCGATGATATCAATATCATCGGCATACGCCAACAGCTGTACACTCTTATAGAAGATGGTACCTTCTCTATTTAGTTCTGCGGCTCGAACTATTTTCTCCAAAAGCAGGTTGAAAAAGTCGCACGATAGGGAATCGCCTTGTCTGAAACCTCGTTTGGTATCGAACGGCTCGGAGAGGTCCTTCCCGATCCTGACGGAGCTTTTGGTGTTACTCAACGTCAGTTTACACAGCCGTATTAGTTTTGCGGGGATACCAAATTCAGACATCGCGGCATAAAGGCAGCTCCTTTTCGTGCTGTCGAAAGCAGCTTTGAAATCGACGAAGAGGTGGTGTGTGTCGATTCTCCTTTCACGGGTCTTTTCCAAGATTTGGCGCATGGTGAATATCTGGTCGGTTGTTGATTTGCCAGGTCTAAAGCCACACTGATAAGGTCCAATCAGTTTGTTGACGGTGGGCTTTAATCTTTCACACAATACGCTCGATAGAACCTTATATGCGATGTTGAGGAGGCTAATCCCACGGTAGTTGGCGCAGATTGTGGGGTCTCCTTTTTTGGATTGGGCATAGCACACTTAAATTCCAATCGTTGGGCATGCTTTCGTCCGACCATATTTTACAAAGAAGCTGATGCATGCTCCTTATCAGTTCTTCGCCGCCGTGTTTGAATAGCTCGGCCGGCAATCCGTCGGCCCCTGCCGCTTTGTTGTTCTTCAGGCGGGCAATTGCTATTCGAACTTCTTCATGGTCGGGTAATGGAACGTCTGCTCCATCGTCATCGATTGGGGAATCGGGTTCTCCTTCTCCTGGTGTTGTGCGTTCACTGCCATTCAGCAGGCTGGAGAAGTGTTCCTCCATAATTTAAGTATGCTCTGGGCATCAGTGACTAGATCACCTTTGGGGGTTCTACAGGAATACGCTCCGGTCTTGAAACCTTCCGTAAGCCGCCGCATTTTTTCGTAGAATTTTCGAGCATTACCCCTGTCGGCCAGCTTATCAAGCTCTTCGTACTCACGCATTTCAGCCTCTTTCTTCTTCTGTCTACAAATGCGTCTCGCTTCCCTCTTCAACTCTCGGTATCTATCCCATCCCGCACGTGTAGTGGTCGATCGTAACGTTGCGAGGTAGGCAGCCTGTTTTCTCTCCGTTGCGTTACGGCACTCCTCGTCGTACCAGCTGTTCTTTTGCACTTTCCGAAAACCAATGGTTTCGGTTGCAGCTGTACGTAAGGAGTTTGAAATGCCGTCCCACAGTTCCCTTATACCGAGTTGTTGACGAGTGCTCTCAGAGAGCAGGAGTGCAAGCCGAGTAGAAAATCGTTCGGCTGTCTGTTGTGATTGCAGCTTCTCGACGTCGAACCTTCCTTGTGTTTGGTGGCGCGCGTTTTTTGCTGCACAGAGGCGGGTGCGAATCTTAGCTGCAACAAGATAGTGGTCCGAGTCGATGTTAGGACCTCGGAGCGCACGCACATCTAAAACACTGAGACGTGTCTTCCGTCTATCACAACATGATCGATCTGGTTGGTAGTTTTTCGATCCGGAGACAGCCAGGTAGCTTGATGAATCTTCTTATGCTGGAATCTAGTATGTATATATACAAGAAAATCGACTTAATACCTGAATATAAGATTGTCGAATTCTTCCAAATGCAGTGCCGTTATGGCTTTATGTCAACATAAGTAAGATGAAGAAGGTTAATTAACTTAAATATGTTAAAGTATTGATTTGAAGTAACTCAATATCGATTTTTAAATGTATACATACAAGAAAATCGACTTAATACCTGAATATAAGATTGTCGAATTCTTCCAAATGCAGTGCCGTTATGGCTTTATGTCAACTTCAGTAAGATGAAGAAGGTTAATTAACTTAAATATGTTAAAGTAATGATTTGAAGCAACTCAATATCGATTTTTAAATGTATATATACAAGAAAATCGACTTAATACCTGAATATAAGATTGTCGAATTCTTCCAAATGCAGTGCCGTTATGGCTTTATGTCAACTTCAGTAAGATGAAGAAGGTTAATTAACTTAAATATGTTAAAGTAATGATTTGAAGCAACTCAATATCGATTTTTAAATGTATATATACAAGAAAATCGACTTAATACCTGAATATAAGATTGTCGAATTCTTCCAAATGCAGTGCCGTTATGGCTTCATGTCAACATCAGTAAGATGAAGAAGGTTAATTAACTTAAATATGTTAAAGTAATGATTTGAAGCAACTCAATATCGATTTTTAAATGTATATATACAAGAAAATCGACTTAATACCTGAATATAAGATTGTCGAATTCTTCCAAATGCAGTGCCGTTATGGCTTTATGTCAACTTCAGTAAGATGAAGAAGGTTAATTAACTTAAATATGTTAAAGTAATGATTTGAAGCAACTCAATATCGATTTTTAAATGTATATATACAAGAAAATCGACTTAATACCTGAATATAAGATTGTCGAATTCTTCCAAATGCAGTGCCGTTATGGCTTCATGTCAACATCAGTAAGATGAAGAAAGTTAATTAACTTAAATATGTTAAAGTAATGATTTGAAGCAACTCAATATCGATTTTTAAATGTATATATACAAGAAAATCGACTTAATACCTGAATATAAGATTGTCGAATTCTTCCAAATGCAGTGCCGTTATGGCTTCATGTCAACATCAGTAAGATGAAGAAGGTTAATTAACTTAAATATGTTAAAGTAATGATTTGAAGCAACTCAATATCGATTTTTAAATGTATATATACAAGAAAATCGACTTAATACCTGAATATAAGATTGTCGAATTCTTCCAAATGCAGTGCCGTTATGGCTTTATGTCAACTTCAGTAAGATGAAGAAGGTTAATTAACTTAAATATGTTAAAGTATTGATTTGAAGCAACTCAATATCGATTTTTAAATGTATATATACAAGAAAATCGACTTAATACCTGAATATAAGATTGTCGAATTCTTCCAAATGCAGTGCCGTTATGGCTTTATGTCAACTTCAGTAAGATGAAGAAGGTTAATTAACTTAAATATGTTAAAGTAATGATTTGAAGCAACTCAATATCGATTTTTAAATGTATATATACAAGAAAATCGACTTAATACCTGAATATAAGATTGTCGAATTCTTCCAAATGCAGTGCCGTTATGGCTTTATGTCAACTTCAGTAAGATGAAGAAGGTTAATTAACTTAAATATGTTAAAGTAATGATTTGAAGCAACTCAATATCGATTTTTAAATGTATATATACAAGAAAATCGACTTAATACCTGAATATAAGATTGTCGAATTCTTCCAAATGCAGTGCCGTTATGGCTTTATGTCAACTCAGTAAGATGAAGAAGGTTAATTAACTTAAATATGTTAAAGTAATGATTTGAAGCAACTCAATATCGATTTTTAAATGTATATATACAAGAAAATCGACTTAATACCTGAATATAAGATTGTCGAATTCTTCCAAATGCAGTGCCGTTATGGCTTTATGTCAACTTCAGTAAGATGAAGAAGGTTAATTAACTTAAATATGTTAAAGTAATGATTTGAAGTAACTCAATATCGATTTTTAAATGTATATATACAAGAAAATCGACTTAATACCTGAATATAAGATTGTCGAATTCTTCCAAATGCAGTGCCGTTATGGCTTCATGTCAACATCAGTAAGATGAAGAAGGTTAATTAACTTAAATATGTTAAAGTAATGATTTGAAACAACTCAATATCGATTTTTAAATGTATATATACAAGAAAATCGACTTAATACCTGAATATAAGATTGTCGAATTCTTCCAAATGCAGTGCCGTTATGGCTTTATGTCAACTTCAGTAAGATGAAGAAGTTAATTAACTTAAATATGTTAAAGTAATAATTTGAAGCAACTCAATATCGATTTTTAAATGTATATATCTACAATAAAAATCGACTTAATACCTGAATATAAGATTGTCGAATTCTTCCAAATGCAGTGCCGTTATGGCTTTATGTCAACTTCAGTAAGATGAAGAAGGTTAATTAACTTAAATATGTTAAAGTAATGATTTGAAGCAACTCAATATCGATTTTTAAATGTATATATACAAGAAAATCGACTTAATACCTGAATATAAGATTGTCGAATTCTTCCAAATGCAGTGCCGTTATGGCTTTATGTCAACTTCAGTAAGATGAAGAAGGTTAATTAACTTAAATATGTTAAAGTAATGATTTGAAGCAACTCAATATCGATTTTTAAATGTATATATACAAGAAAATCGACTTAATACCTGAATATAAGATTGTCGAATTCTTCCAAATGCAGTGCCGTTATGGCTTTATGTCAACATCAGTAAGATGAAGAAGGTTAATTAACTTAAATATGTTAAAGTAATGATTTGAAGCAACTCAATATCGATTTTTAAATGTATATATACAAGAAAATCGACTTAATACCTGAATATAAGATTGTCGAATTCTTCCAAATGCAGTGCCGTTATGGCTTCATGTCAACATCAGTAAGATGAAGAAGGTTAATTAACTTAAATATGTTAAAGTAATGATTTGAAGCAACTCAATATCGATTTTTAAATGTATATATACAAGAAAATCGACTTAATACCTGAATATAAGATTGTCGAATTCTTCCAAATGCAGTGCCGTTATGGCTTTATGTCAACTTCAGTAAGATGAAGAAGGTTAATTAACTTAAATATGTTAAAGTAATGATTTGAAGCAACTCAATATCGATTTTTAAATGTATATATACAAGAAAATCGACTTAATACCTGAATATAAGATTGTCGAATTCTTCCAAATGCAGTGCCGTTATGGCTTTATGTCAACTTCAGTAAGATGAAGAAGGTTAATTAACTTAAATATGTTAAAGTAATGATTTGAAGCAACTCAATATCGATTTTTAAATGTATATATACAAGAAAATCGACTTAATACCTGAATATAAGATTGTCGAATTCTTCCAAATGCAGTGCCGTTATGGCTTTATGTCAACTTCAGTAAGATGAAGAAGGTTAATTAACTTAAATATGTTAAAGTAATGATTTGAAGCAACTCAATATCGATTTTTAAATGTATATATACAAGAAAATCGACTTAATACCTGAATATAAGATTGTCGAATTCTTCCAAATGCAGTGCCGTTATGGCTTCATGTCAACATCAGTAAGATGAAGAAGGTTAATTAACTTAAATATGTTAAAGTAATGATTTGAAGCAACTCAATATCGATTTTTAAATGTATATATACAAGAAAATCGACTTAATACCTGAATATAAGATTGTCGAATTCTTCCAAATGCAGTGCCGTTATGGCTTTATGTCAACTTCAGTAAGATGAAGAAGGTTAATTAACTTAAATATGTTAAAGTAATGATTTGAAGCAACTCAATATCGATTTTTAAATGTATATATACAAGAAAATCGACTTAATACCTGAATATAAGATTGTCGAATTCTTCCAAATGCAGTGCCGTTATGGCTTTATGTCAACTTCAGTAAGATGAAGAAGGTTAATTAACTTAAATATGTTAAAGTAATGATTTGAAGCAACTCAATATCGATTTTTAAATGTATATATACAAGAAAATCGACTTAATACCTGAATATAAGATTGTCGAATTCTTCCAAATGCAGTGCCGTTATGGCTTCATGTCAACATCAGTAAGATGAAGAAGGTTAATTAACTTAAATATGTTAAAGTAATGATTTGAAGCAACTCAATATCGATTTTTAAATGTATATATACAAGAAAATCGACTTAATACCTGAATATAAGATTGTCGAATTCTTCCAAATGCAGTGCCGTTATGGCTTTATGTCAACTTCAGTAAGATGAAGAAGGTTAATTAACTTAAATATGTTAAAGTAATGATTTGAAGCAACTCAATATCGATTTTTAAATGTATATATACAAGAAAATCGACTTAATACCTGAATATAAGATTGTCGAATTCTTCCAAATGCAGTGCCGTTATGGCTTTATGTCAACTTCAGTAAGATGAAGAAGGTTAATTAACTTAAATATGTTAAAGTAATGATTTGAAGCAACTCAATATCGATTTTTAAATGTATATATACAAGAAAATCGACTTAATACCTGAATATAAGATTGTCGAATTCTTCCAAATGCAGTGCCGTTATGGCTTTATGTCAACTTCAGTAAGATGAAGAAGGTTAATTAACTTAAATATGTTAAAGTAATGATTTGAAGCAACTCAATATCGATTTTTAAATGTATATATACAAGAAAATCGACTTAATACCTGAATATAAGATTGTCGAATTCTTCCAAATGCAGTGCCGTTATGGCTTTATGTCAACTTCAGTAAGATGAAGAAGGTTAATTAACTTAAATATGTTAAAGTAATGATTTGAAGCAACTCAATATCGATTTTTAAATGTATATATACAAGAAAATCGACTTAATACCTGAATATAAGATTGTCGAATTCTTCCAAATGCAGTGCCGTTATGGCTTTATGTCAACTTCAGTAAGATGAAGAAGGTTAATTAACTTAAATATGTTAAAGTAATGATTTGAAGTAACTCAATATCGATTTTTAAATGTATATATACAAGAAAATCGACTTAATACCTGAATATAAGACTGTCGAATTCTTCCAAATGCAGTGCCGTTATGGCTTTATGTCAACTTCAGTAAGATGAAGAAGGTTAATTAACTTAAATATGTTAAAGTAATGATTTGAAGCAACTCAATATCGATTTTTAAATGTATATATACAAGAAAATCGACTTAATACCTGAATATAAGATTGTCGAATTCTTCCAAATGCAGTGCCGTTATGGCTTTATGTCAACTTCAGTAAGATGAAGAAGGTTAATTAACTTAAATATGTTAAAGTAATGATTTGAAGCAACTCAATATCGATTTTTAAATGTATATATACAAGAAAATCGACTTAATACCTGAATATAAGATTGTCGAATTCTTCCAAATGCAGTGCCGTTATGGCTTCATGTCAACATCAGTAAGATGAAGAAGGTTAATTAACTTAAATATGTTAAAGTAATGATTTGAAGCAACTCAATATCGATTTTTAAATGTATATATACAAGAAAATCGACTTAATACCTGAATATAAGATTGTCGAATTCTTCCAAATGCAGTGCCGTTATGGCTTCATGTCAACATCAGTAAGATGAAGAAGGTTAATTAACTTAAATATGTTAAAGTAATGATTTGAAGCAACTCAATATCGATTTTTAAATGTATATATACAAGAAAATCGACTTAATACCTGAATATAAGATTGTCGAATTCTTCCAAATGCAGTGCCGTTATGGCTTTATGTCAACTTCAGTAAGATGAAGAAGGTTAATTAACTTAAATATGTTAAAGTAATGATTTGAAGCAACTCAATATCGATTTTTAAATGTATATATACAAGAAAATCGACTTAATACCTGAATATAAGATTGTCGAATTCTTCCAAATGCAGTGCCGTTATGGCTTTATGTCAACTTAAGTAAGATGAAGAAGGTTAATTAACTTAAATATGTTAAAGTAATGATTTGAAGTAACTCAATATCGATTTTTAAATGTATATATACAAGAAAATCGACTTAATACCTGAATATAAGATTGTCGAATTCTTCCAAATGCAGTGCCGTTATGGCTTTATGTCAACTTCAGTAAGATGAAGAAGGTTAATTAACTTAAATATGTTAAAGTAATGATTTGAAGCAACTCAATATCGATTTTTAAATGTATATATACAAGAAAATCGACTTAATACCTGAATATAAGATTGTCGAATTCTTCCAAATGCAGTGCCGTTATGGCTTTATGTCAACTTCAGTAAGATGAAGAAGGTTAATTAACTTAAATATGTTAAAGTAATGATTTGAAGCAACTCAATATCGATTTTTAAATGTATATATACAAGAAAATCGACTTAATACCTGAATATAAGATTGTCGAATTCTTCCAAATGCAGTGCCGTTATGGCTTTATGTCAACTTCAGTAAGATGAAGAAGGTTAATTAACTTAAATATGTTAAAGTAATGATTTGAAGCAACTCAATATCGATTTTTAAATGTATATATACAAGAAAATCGACTTAATACCTGAATATAAGATTGTCGAATTCTTCCAAATGCAGTGCCGTTATGGCTTTATGTCAACTTCAGTAAGATGAAGAAGGTTAATTAACTTAAATATGTTAAAGTAATGATTTGAAGCAACTCAATATCGATTTTTAAATGTATATATACAAGAAAATCGACTTAATACCTGAATATAAGATTGTCGAATTCTTCCAAATGCAGTGCCGTTATGGCTTTATGTCAACTTCAGTAAGATGAAGAAGGTTAATTAACTTAAATATGTTAAAGTAATGATTTGAAGCAACTCAATATCGATTTTTAAATGTATATATACAAGAAAATCGACTTAATACCTGAATATAAGATTGTCGAATTCTTCCAAATGCAGTGCCGTTATGGCTTCATGTCAACATCAGTAAGATGAAGAAGGTTAATTAACTTAAATATGTTAAAGTAATGATTTGAAGCAACTCAATATCGATTTTTAAATGTATATATACAAGAAAATCGACTTAATACCTGAATATAAGATTGTCGAATTCTTCCAAATGCAGTGCCGTTATGGCTTCATGTCAACATCAGTAAGATGAAGAAAGTTAATTAGCTTAAATATGTTAAAGTAATGATTTGAAGGAACTCAATATCGATTTTTAAATGTATATGTACAAGAAAATCGACTTAATACCTGAATATAAGATTGTCGAATTCTTCCAAATGCAGTGCCGTTATGGCTTCATGTCAACATCAGTAAGATGAAGAAGGTTAATTAACTTAAATATGTTAAAGTAATGATTTGAAGCAACTCAATATCGATTTTTAAATGTATATATACAAGAAAATCGACTTAATACCTGAATATAAGATTGTCGAATTCTTCCAAATGCAGTGCCGTTATGGCTTTATGTCAACTTCAGTAAGATGAAGAAGGTTAATTAACTTAAATATGTTAAAGTAATGATTTGAAGCAACTCAATATCGATTTTTAAATGTATATATACAAGAAAATCGACTTAATACCTGAATATAAGATTGTCGAATTCTTCCAAATGCAGTGCCGTTATGGCTTTATGTCAACTTCAGTAAGATGAAGAAGGTTAATTAACTTAAATATGTTAAAGTAATGATTTGAAGCAACTCAATATCGATTTTTAAATGTATTCATACGAGAAAATCGACTTAATACCTGAATATAAGATTGTCGAATTCTTCCAAATGCAGTGCCGTTACGGCTTTATGTCAATATCAGTAAGATGAAGAAGGTTAATTAACTTAAATATGTTAAAGTAATGATTTGAAGTAACTCGATATCGATTTTTAAATGTATATATACAAGAAAATCGACTTAATACCTGAATATAAGATTGTCGAATTCTTCCAAATGCAGTGCCGTTATGGCTTCATGTCAACATCAGTAAGATGAAGAAGGTTAATTAACTTAAATATGTTAAAGTAATGATTTGAAGCAACTCAATATCGATTTTTAAATGTATATATACAAGAAAATCGACTTAATACCTGAATATAAGATTGTCGAATTCTTCCAAATGCAGTGCCGTTATGGCTTTATGTCAACATAAGTAAGATGAAGAAGGTTAATTAACTTAAATATGTTAAAGTAATGATTTGAAGTAACTCAATATCGATTTTTAAATGTATATATACAAGAAAATCGACTTAATACCTGAATATAAGACTGTCGAATTCTTCCAAATGCAGTGCCGTTATGGCTTTATGTCAACTTCAGTAAGATGAAGAAGGTTAATTAACTTAAATATGTTAAAGTAATGATTTGAAGCAACTCAATATCGATTTTTAAATGTATATATACAAGAAAATCGACTTAATACCTGAATATAAGATTGTCGAATTCTTCCAAATGCAGTGCCGTTATGGCTTTATGTCAACTTCAGTAAGATGAAGAAGGTTAATTAACTTAAATATGTTAAAGTAATGATTTGAAGCAACTCAATATCGATTTTTAAATGTATATATACAAGAAAATCGACTTAATACCTGAATATAAGATTGTCGAATTCTTCCAAATGCAGTGCCGTTATGGCTTTATGTCAACTTCAGTAAGATGAAGAAGGTTAATTAACTTAAATATGTTAAAGTAATGATTTGAAGCAACTCAATATCGATTTTTAAATGTATATATACAAGAAAATCGACTTAATACCTGAATATAAGATTGTCGAATTCTTCCAAATGCAGTGCCGTTATGGCTTTATGTCAACATCAGTAAGATGAAGAAGGTTAATTAACTTAAATATGTTAAAGTATTTGAAGCAACTGATTTGAAGACAACTCAAATATCGATTTTTTTTAAATGTATATATACAAGAAAATCGACTTAATACCTGAATATAAGATTGTCGAATTCTTCCAAATGCAGTGCCGTTATGGCTTTATGTCAACATAAGTAAGATGAAGAAGGTTAATTAACTTAAATATGTTAAAGTATTGATTTGAAGTAACTCAATATCGATTTTTAAATGTATACATACAAGAAAATCGACTTAATACCTGAATATAAGATTGTCGAATTCTTCCAAATGCAGTGCCGTTATGGCTTTATGTCAACTTCAGTAAGATGAAGAAGGTTAATTAACTTAAATATGTTAAAGTAATGATTTGAAGTAACTCAATATCGATTTTTAAATGTATATATACAAGAAAATCGACTTAATACCTGAATATAAGATTGTCGAATTCTTCCAAATGCAGTGCCGTTATGGCTTTATGTCAACTTCAGTAAGATGAAGAAGGTTAATTAACTTAAATATGTTAAAGTATTGATTTGAAGTAACTCAATATCGATTTTTAAATGTATACATACAAGAAAATCGACTTAATACCTGAATATAAGATTGTCGAATTCTTCCAAATGCAGTGCCGTTATGGCTTTATGTCAACATAGTAAGATGAAGAAGGTTAATTAACTTAAATATGTTAAAGTAATGATTTGAAGCAACTCAATATCGATTTTTAAATGTATATATACAAGAAAATCGACTTAATACCTGAATATAAGATTGTCGAATTCTTCCAAATGCAGTGCCGTTATGGCTTTATGTCAACTTCAGTAAGATGAAGAAGGTTAATTAACTTAAATATGTTAAAGTAATGATTTGAAGCAACTCAATATCGATTTTTAAATGTATATATACAAGAAAATCGACTTAATACCTGAATATAAGATTGTCGAATTCTTCCAAATGCAGTGCCGTTATGGCTTTATGTCAACATAAGTAAGATGAAGAAGGTTAATTAACTTAAATATGTTAAAGTATTGATTTGAAGTAACTCAATATCGATTTTTAAATGTATACATACAAGAA
>NW_026091575.1:0-5199 GCF_024586455.1 Bactrocera neohumeralis
TCGACTAATAAATGTGTTTATACAAGAAAATCGACTTTATACCTGAATATAAGAATGTCGAATTCTTCCAAATGCACTACCGGTATGGCTTCGTGTCAACTTCAGTAAGATGAAGAAGTATAATTAACTTAAATATGATAAATTAATGATTTAAGGCAATTCAGTATCGACTGCTAAATGTATATATACAAGAAAATCGACTTTATACCTGAATATAAAATTGTCGAATTCTTCCAAATGCGCTGCCGTTATGGCTTTATGTCAACTAAAGTAAGATGAAGAAGTATAATTAACTTAAATATGATACATTAATGATTTAAGGTAATTCAGTATCGACTGCTAAATGTATATATACAAGAAAATCGACTTTATACCTGAATATAAAATTGTCGAATTCTTCCAAATGCGCTGCCGGTATGGCTTTATGTCAACTTCAGTAAAATGAAGAAAGTTAATAAACTTAAATATGTTAAATTAATAGTTTAAGGCAATTCAATATCGACTGCTAAATGTGTATATACAAGAAAATCGACTTTATACCTGAATATAAAATTGTCGAATTCTTCCAAATGCGCTGCCGGTATGGCTTTATGTCAACTTCAGGAAAATGAAGAAAGTTAGTTTACTTAAATATGTTAAATTAATAGTTTAAGGCAATTCAATATCGACTGCTATATGTGTATATACAAGAAAATCGACTTTATACCTGAATATAAAATTGTCGAGCTCTTCCAAATGCGCCGCCGTTATGGCTTTATGTCAACTTCAGTAAGATGAAGAAAGTTAATTAACTTAAATATGTTAAATTAATGATTTAAGGCAATTCAATATCGACTGCTAAATGTGTATATACAAGAAAATCGACTTTATACCTGAATATAAGATTGTCGAATTCTTCCAAATGCACTGCCGTTATGGCTTTATGTCAACTTCAGTAAGATGAAGAAAGTTAATTAACTTAAATATGTTAAATTAATGATTTAAGGCAATTCAATATCGACTGCTAAATGTATATATACAAGAAAATCGACTTTATATCTGCTTATATAATTGTCGAATTCTTCCAAATGCGCTGCCGTTATGGCTTTATGTCAACTTCAGTAAAATGAAGAAAGTTAATTAACTTAAATATGTTTTATGTATATACAAGAAAATCGACTTTATACCAACTTCAAAGTATGGCTTTAAACTTAGTAAAATGAAAAGTTAATTAACTTAAATATGTTAAATTAATGATTTAAGGCAATTCAATATCGACTGCTAAATGTGTATATACAAGAAAATCGACTTTATACCTGAATATAAGAATGTCGAATTCTTCCAAATGCACTGCCGTTATGGCTTTATGTCAACTTCAGTAAGATGAAGAAGGTTAATTAACTTAAATATGATAAATTAATGATTTAAGGCAACTCAATATCGACTGCTAAATGTGTATATACAAGAAAATCGACTTTATACCTGAATATAAAATTGTCGAATTCTTCCAAATGCGCTGCCGTTATGGCTTTATGTCAACTTCAGTAAGATGAAGAAAGTTAGTTAACTTAAATATGATAAATTAATGATTTAAGGCAATTCAATATCGAATGATAATTGTGTACATATAAGAAAATCGACTTTATACCTTAAATATGATAAATTAATGATTTGAATATAATGTATAATACAAGAAAATGTCGAATGTCTTCCAAATGCGCTGCCGTTATGGCTTTATGTCAACTTCAGTAAGATGAAGAAAGTTAATTAACTTAAATATGTTAAATTAATGATTTAAAGCAACTCAATATCGACTGCTAAATGTATATATACAAGAAAATCGACTTTATACCTGAATATAAAATTGTCGAATTCTTCCAAATGCGCTGCCGGTATGGCTTTATGTCAACTTCAGTAAAATGAAGAAAGTTAATAAACTTAAATATG
Source organism: Bactrocera neohumeralis (assembly GCF_024586455.1). NCBI lineage: Eukaryota > Metazoa > Arthropoda > Insecta > Diptera > Tephritidae > Bactrocera > Bactrocera neohumeralis. Next base: position 1,927 of record NW_026091575.1, read on the forward strand.
TTAAATTAATGGTTTAAGGCAATTCAATATCGACTGCTAAATGTGTATATACAAGAAAATCGACTTTATACCTGAATATAAAATTGTCGAATTCTTCCAAATGCGCTGCCGGTATGGCTTTATGTCAACTTCAGTAAAATGAAGAAAGTTAATTAACTTAAATATGTTAAATTAATGATTTAAAGCAACTCAATATCGACTACTAAATGTGTATATACAAGAAAATCGACTTTATACCTGAATATAAAATTGTCGAATTCTTCCAAATGCGCTGCCGTTATGGCTTTATGTCAACTTCAGTAAAATGAAGAAAGTTAATTAACTTAAATATGTTAAATTAATGATTTAAGGCAATTCAATATCGACTGCTAAATGTGTATATACAAGAAAATCGACTTTATACCTGAATATAAAATTGTCGAATTCTTCCAAATGCACTGCCGGTATGGCTTTATGTCAACTTCAGTAAGATGAAGAAGTTAATTAACTTAAATATGATAAATTAATGATTTAAGGCAATTCAATATCGACTGCTAAATGTGTATATACAAGAAAATCGACTTTATACCTGAATATAAAATTGTCGAATTCTTCCAAATGCGCTGCCGTTATGGCTTTATGTCAACTTCAGTAAAATGAAGAAGGTTAATTAACTTAAATATGATAAATTAATGATTTAAGGCAATTCAGTGTCGACTGCTAAATGTGTATATACAAGAAAATCGACTTTATACCTGAATATAAAATTGTCGAATTCTTCCAAATGCGCTGCCGGTATGGCTTTATGTCAACTTCAGTAAAATGAAGAAAGTTAATTAACTTAAATATGTAAAATTAATGATTTAAGGCAATTCAATATCGACTGCTAAATGTGTATATACAAGAAAATCGACTTTATACCTGAATATAAAATTGTCGAATTCTTCCAAATGCGCTGCCGGTATGGCTTTATGTCAACTTCAGTAAAATGAAGAAAGTTAATTAACTTAAATATGTTAAATTAATGATTTAAGGCAATTCAATATCGACTGCTAAATGTGTATATACAAGAAAATCGACTTTATACCTGAATATAAAATTGTCGAATTCTTCCAAATGCGCTGCCGTTATGGCTTTATATCCACTTCAGTAAGATGAAGAAGGTTAATTAACTTAAATATGTAAAGGAAATGATTTGAGGAAACTCAATATCGAATGCTTAATCTGTATATACAAGAATATCGACTTTATACCTGAATATAAAATTGTCGAATTCTTCCAAATGCGCTGCCGTTATGGCTTTATGTCAACTTCAGTAAAATGAAGAAAGTTAATTAACTTAAATATGTTAAATTAATGATTTAAGGCAATTCAATATCGACTGCTAAATGTGTATATACAAGAAAATCGACTTTATACCTGAATATAAAATTGTCGAATTCTTCCAAATGCGCTGCCGTTATGGCTTTATGTCAACTTCAGTAAGATGAAGAAGTTAATTAACTTAAATATGTTAAATTAATGATTTAAGGCAATTCAATATCGACTGCTAAATGTGTATATACAAGAAAATCGACTTTATACCTGAATATAAAATTGTCGAATTCTTCCAAATGCGCTGCCGTTATGGCTTTATGTCAACTTCAGTAAAATGAAGAAAGTTAATTAACTTAAATATGTTAAATTAATGATTTAAGGCAATTCAATATCGACTGCTAAATGTGTATATACAAGAAAATCGACTTTATACCTGAATATAAAATTGTCGAATTCTTCCAAATGCGCTGCCGTTATGGCTTTATGTCAACTTCAGTAAGATGAAGGAAGTTAATTAACTTAAATATGTTAAATTAATGTTTTAAAGCAACTCAATATCGACTGCTAAATGTGTATATACAAGAAAATCGACTTTATACCTGAATATAAAATTGTCGAATTCTTCCAAATGCGCTGCCGTTATGGCTTTATGTCAACTTCAGTAAAATGAAGAAAGTTAATTAACTTAAATATGTTAAATTAATGATTTAAGGCAATTCAATATCGACTGCTAAATGTGTATATACAAGAAAATCGACTTTATACCTGAATATAAAATTGTCGAATTCTTCCAAATGCGCTGCCGTTATGGCTTTATGTCAACTTCAGTAAGATGAAGAAAGTTAATTAACTTAAATATGTTAAATTAATGATTTAAGGCAATTCAATATCGACTGCTAAATGTGTATATACAAGAAAATCGACTTTATACCTGAATATAAGAATGTCGAATTCTTCCAAATGCACTGCCGTTATGGCTTTATGTCAACTTCAGTAAAATGAAGAAAGTTAATTAACTTAAATATGTTAAATTAATGATTTAAGGCAATTCAATATCGACTGCTAAATGTGTATATACAAGAAAATCGACTTTATACCTGAATATAAATGTCGAATTCTTCCAAATGCACTGCCGTTATGGCTTTATGTCAACTTCAGTAAAATGAAGAAAATTAATTAACTAAAATATGTTAAATTAATGATTTAAGGCAATTCAATATCGACTCCTAAATGTGTATATACAAGAAAATCGACTTTATACCTGAATATAAGAATGTCGAATTCTTCCAAATGCGCTGCCGTTATGGCTTTATGTCAACTTCAGTAAAATGAAGAAAGTTAATTAACTTAAATATGTTAAATTGATGATTTAAGGCAATTCAATATCGACTGCTAAATGTGTATATACAAGAAAATCGACTTTATACCTGAATATAGGATTTTCGGATTCTTCCAAATGCACTGCTGAAGAAAGTTAATTAACTTAAATATGTAAAATTAATGATTTAAGGCATTTCAATATCGACTAATAAATGTGTATATACAAGAAAATCGACTTTATACCTGAATATAAGAATGTCGAATTCTTCCAAATGCACTACCGGTATGGCTTCATGTAAACTTCAGTAAGATGAAGAAGTATAATTAACTTAAATATGATAAATTAATGATTTAAGGCAATTCAGTATCGACTGCTAAATGTATATATACAAGAAAATCGACTTTATACCTGAATATAAAATTGTCGAATTCTTCCAAATGCGCTGCCGTTATGGCTTTATGTCAACTAAAGTAAGATGAAGAAGTATAATTAACTTAAATATGATAAATTAATGATTTAAGGTAATTCAGTATCGACTGCTAAATGTATATATACAAGAAAATCGACTTTATACCTGAATATAAAATTGTCGAATTCTTCCAAATGCGCTGCCGGTATGGCTTTATGTCAGCAAAATGAAGAAAGTTAATAAACTT
>NW_026091576.1:0-6691 GCF_024586455.1 Bactrocera neohumeralis
GGCTTTATGCCAATTTCAGTAAGATGAAGAAGGTAAATTAACTTAAAGACGTTAAATTAATGATTTAAAGCAACTAAATATCGACTGCTAAATGTGTATATACAAGAAAATCGACTTTTTACCTGAATATGAGATTATCGAATTTTTCCAAATGCACTGCCGTTATGGCTTTATGTCAACTTCAGTAAGATGAAGAAGGTAAATTAACTTAAAGACGTTAAATTAATGATTTAAAGCAACTCAATATCGACTGCTTAATGTGTATATACAAGAAAATCGACTTTATACCTGAATATAAGATTGTCGAATTCTTCCAAATGCACTGCCGTTATGGCTTTATGTCAACTTCAGTAAGATGAAGAAGGTAAATTAACTTAAAGATGTTAAATTAATGATTTAAAGCAACTCAATATCGACTGCTAAATGTGTATATACAAGAAAATCGACTTTATACCTGAATATAAGATTGTCGAATTCTTCCAAATGCTCTGCCGTTATGGCTTTATGTCAACTTCAATAAGATGTAGAAGGTAAATTAACTTAAAGATGTTAAATTAATGATATCAAGCAACTCAATATCGACTGCTAAAGATGTATATACCAGAAAATCGACTTTATACTTGAACATAAGATTGTCGAATTCTTCCAAATGCACTGCCGTTATGGCTTTATGTCAACTTCAGTAAGATGAAGAAGGTTAATTAACTTAAAGATGTTAAATTAATGATTTAAAGCAACTCAATATCGACTGCTAAATGTGTATATACAAGAAAATCGACTTTATACCTGAATATAAGATTGTCGAATTCTTCCAAATGCACTGCCGTTATGGCTTTATGTCAACTTCAGTAAGATGAAGAAGGTAAATTAACTTAAAGATGTTAAATTAATGATTTAAAGCAACTCAATATCGACTGCTAAATGTGTATATACAAGAAAATGGACTTTATACCTGAATATAAGATTGTCGAATTCTTCCAAATGCACTGCCGTTATGGCTTTATGTCAACTTCAGTAAGATGAAGAAGGTAAATTAACTTAAAGATGTTAAATTAATGATTTAAAGCAACTCAATATCGACTGCTAAATGTGTATATACAAGAAAATCGACTTTATACCTGAATATAAGATTGTCGAATTCTTCCAAATGCACTGCCGTTATGGCTTTATGTCAACTTCAGTAAGATGAAGAAGGTAAATTAACTTAAAGATGTTAAATTAATGATTTAAAGCAACTCAATATCGACTGCTAAATGTGTATATACAAGAAAATGGACTTTATACCTGAATATAAGATTGTCGAATTCTTCCAAATGCACTGCCGTTATGGCTTTATGTCAACTTCAGTAAGATGAAGAAGGTAAATTAACTTAAAGACGTTAAATTAATGATTTAAAGCAACTCAGTATCGACTGCTTAATTTGTATATACAAGAAAATCGACTTTATACCTGAATATAAGATTGTCGAATTCTTCCAAATGCACTGCCGTTATGGCTTTATGTCAACTTCAATAAGATGAAGAAGGTAAATTAACTTAAAGATGTTAAATTAATGATATTAAGCAACTCAATATCGACTGCTAAAGATGTATATACCAGAAAATCGACTTTATACCTGAATATAAGATTGTCGAATTCTTCCAAATGCACTGCCGTTATGGCTTTATGTCAACTTCAGTAAGATGAAGAAGGTAAATTAACTTAAAGATGTTAAATTAATGAATTAACTTCAAAGATGTTAAATTAATGATTTAAAGCAACTCAATATCGACTGCTAAATGTGTATATACAAGAAAATCGACTTTATACCTGAATATAAGATTGTCGAATTCTTCCAAATGCACTGCCGTTATGGCTTTATGTCAACTTCAATAAGATGAAGAAGGTAAATTAACTTAAAGATGTTAAATTAATGATTTAAAGCAACTCAATATCGACTGCTAAATGTGTATATACAAGAAAATCGACTTTATACCTGAATATAAGATTGTCGAATTCTTCCAAATGCACTGCCGTTATGGCTTTATGTCAACTTCAGTAAGATGAAGAAGGTTAATTAACTTAAAGATGTTAAATTAATGATATCAAGCAACTCAATATCGACTGCTAAAGGTGTATATACAAGAAAATCGACTTTATACCTGAATATAAGATTGTCGAATTCTTCCAAATGCACTGCCGTTATGGCTTTATGTCAACTTCAATAAGATGAAGAAGGTAAATTAACTTAAAGATGTTAAATTAATGATATCAAGCAACTCAATATCGACTGCTAAAGATGTATATACAAGAAAATCGACTTTATACCTGAAATAAGATTGTCGAATTCTTCCAAATGCACTGCCGTTATGGCTTTATGTCAACTTCAGTAAGATGAAGAAGGTTAAATTTCTTAAAGATGTTAAATTAATGATTTAAAGCAACTCAATATCGACTGCTAAATGTGTATATACAAGAAAATCGACTTTATACCTGAATATAAGATTGTCAAATTCTTCCAAATGCTCTGCCGTTATGGCTTTATGTCAACTTCAGTAAGATGAAGAAGGTAAATTAACTTAAAGATGTTAAATTAATGATTTAAAGCAACTCAATATCGACTGCTAAATGTGTATATACAAGAAAATCGACTTTATACCTGAATATAAGATTGTCGAATTCTTCCAAATGCTACTGCCGTTATGGCTTTATGTCAACTTCAATAAGATGAAGAAGGTAATTAACTTAAAGATGTTAAATTAATGATTTAAAGCAACTCAATATCGACTGCTTAATGTGTATATACAAGAAAATCGACTTTATACTTGAACATAAGATTGTCGAATTCTTCCAAATGCACTGCCGTTATGGCTTTATGTCAACTTCAGTAAGATGAAGAAGGTAAATTAACTTAAAGATGTTAAATTAATGATTTAAAGCAACTCAATATCGACTGCTAAATGTGTATATACAAGAAAATCGACTTTATACCTGAATAATGAGATTGTCGAATTTTTCCAAAAATGCACTGCCGTTATGGCTTTATGTCAACTTCAGTAAGATGAAGAAGGTTAATTAACTTAAATTATGTTAAATTAATGATTTAAAGCAACTCAATATCGACTGCTAAATGTGTATATAAAGAAAATCGACTTTATACTTGAATATAAGATTGTCGAATTCTTCCAAATGCACTGCCGTTATGGCTTTATGTCAACTTCAGTAAGATGAAGAAGGTTAATTAACTTAAAGATGTTAAATTAATGATTTGAAGCAACTCAATATCGACTGCTAAATGTGTACATATATACAAGAAAATCGACTTTATACCTGAATATAAGATTGTCGAATTCTTCCAAATGCACTGCCGTTATGGCTTTATGTCAACTTCAGTAAGATGAAGAAGGTTAAATTATCTTAAAGATGTTAAATTAATGATTTAAAGCAACTAAATATCGACTGCTTAATGTGTATATACAAGAAAATCGACATTATACCTAAATATAAGATTATCGAATTCTTCCAAATGCTCTGCCGTTATGGCTTTATGTCAACTTCAGTAAGATGAAGAAGGTTTGTTATCTTAACTATGTTAAATTAATGATTTGAAGCAACTCAATATCGATTGCTGAATGTGTATATACAATAAAATCGACTTTATACCTGAATATGAGATTGTCGAATTCTTCCAAATGCACTGCCGTTATGGCTTTATGTCAACTTCAGTAAGCTGAAGAAGGTTTGTTATCTTAAATATGTTAAATTAATGATTTAAGCAACTCAATATCGACTGCTTAATGTGTATATACAAGAAAATCGACTTTATACCTGAATATAAGATTGTCGAATTCTTCCAAATGCACTGCCGTTATGGCTTTATGTCAACTTCAGTAAGATGAAGAAGGTAAATTATCTTAAAGATGTTAAATTAATGATTTAAAGCAACTCAATATCGACTGCTAAATGTGTATATACAAGAAAATGGACTTTATACCTGAATATAAGATTGTCGAATTCTTCCAAATGCACTGCCGTTATGGCTTTATGTCAACTTCAGTAAGATGAAGAAGGTAAATTAACTTAAAGATGTTAAATTAATGATTTAAAGCAACTCAATATCGACTGCTAAATGTGTAATACAAAGAAAATGACTTTATACCTGAATATAAGAAAATCAAATTCTTCCTTTATGGCTTTATGTCAATATAAGATTGTTAAATTAATGATTTAAAGCAACTCAATATCGACTGCTTAATGTGTATATACAAGAAAATCGACTTTATACCTGAATATAAGATTGTCGAATTCATCCAAATGCTCTGCCGTTATGGCTTTATGTCAACTTCAGTAAGATGAAGAAGGTAAATTAACTTAAAGATGTTAAATTAATGATTTAAAGCAACTCAATATCGACCGCTTATTGTGTATATACAAGAAAATGGACTTTATACCTGAATATAAGATTGTCGAATTCTTCCAAATGCACTGCCGTTATGGCTTTATGTCAACTTCAGTAAGATGAAGAAGGTTAATTAACTTAAAGATGTTAAATTAATGATTTAAAGCAACTCAATATCGACTGCTTAATGTGTATATACAAGAAAATCGACTTTTACCTGAATATAAGATTGTCGAATTCTTCCAAATGCACTGCCGTTATGGCTTTATGTCAACTTCAATAAGATGAAGAAGGTTATTTAACCTAAATATGTTAAATTAATGATTTAAAGCAACTCAATATCGACTGCTTAATGTGTATATACAAGAAAATGGACTTTATACCTGAATATAAGATTGTCGAATTCTTCCAAATGCACTGCCGTTATGGCTTTATGTCAACTTCAACAAGATGAAGAAGGTAAATTAACTTAAAGATGTTAAATTAATGATTTAAAGCAACTCAATATCGACTGCTTAATGTGTATATACAAGAAAATCGACTTTATACCTGAATATAAGATTATCGAATTCTTCCAAATGCACTGCCGTTATGGCTTTATGTCAACTTCAGTAAGATGAAGAAGGTAAATTAACTTAAAGATGTTAAATTAATGATTTAAAGCAACTCAATATCGACTGCTTAAATGTGTATATACAAGAAAATCGACTTTATACCTGAATATAAGATTATCGAATTCTTCCAAATGCACTGCCGTTATGGCTTTATGTCAACTTCAGTAAGATGAAGAAGGTTAATTAACTTAAAGATGTTAAATTAATGATTTAAAGCAACTCAATATCGACTGCTTAATGTGTATATACAAGAAAATGGACTTTATACCTGAATATAAGATTGTCGAATTCTTCCAAATGCACTGCCGTTATGGCTTTATGTCAACTTCAGTAAGATGAAGAAGGTTAATTAACTTAAAGATGTTAAATTAATGATTTAAAGCAACTCAATATCGACTGCTTAATGTGTATATACAAGAAAATCGACTTTATACCTGAATATAAGATTGTCGAATTCTTCCCAAATGCACTGCCGTTATGGCTTTATGTCAACTTCAGTAAGATGAAGAAGGTAAATTAACTTAAAGATGTTAAATTAATGATTTAAAGCAACTCAATATCGACTGCTAATGTGTATATACAAGAAAATCGACTTTATACCTGAATATAAGATTGTCGAATTCATCCAAATGCACTGCCGTTATGGCTTTATGTCAACTTCAGTAAGCTGAAGAAGGTTTGTTATCTTAACTATGTTAAATTAATGATTTGAAGCAACTCAATATCGATTGCTGAATGTGTATATACAAGAAAATCGACTTTATACCTGAATATGAGATTATCGAATTCTTCCAAATGCACTGCCGTTATGGCTTTATGTCAACTTCAGTAAGATGAAGAAGGTAAATTAACTTAAAAATGTTAAATTAATGATTTAAAGCAACTCAATATCGACTGCTAAATGTGTATATACAAGAAAATCGACTTTATACTTGAACATAAGATTATCGAATTCTTCCAAATGCATTGCCGTTATGGCTTTATGTCAACTTCAGTAAGATGAAGAAGGTTAATTAACTTAAAGATGTTAAATTAATGATTTAAAGCAACTCAATATCGACTGCTAAATGTGTATATACAAGAAAATCGACTTTAACCTGAATATAAGATTATTGAATTCTTCCAAATGCATTGCCGTTATGGCTTTATGTCAACTTCAGTAAGATGAAGAAGGTAAATTAACTTAAAGATGTTAAATTAAAGATTTAAAGCAACTCAATATCAACTGCTAAATGTGTATATACAAGAAAATCGACTTTATACCTGAATATAAGATTGTCGAATTCTTCCAAATGCACTGCCGTTATGGCTTTATGTCAACTTCAGTAAGATGAAAAGGTAAAATAACTTAAAGATGTTAAATTAATGATTTGAAGCAACTCAATATCGACTGCTGAATGTGTATATACAAGAAAATCGACTTTATACCTGAATAAAAGATTGTCGAGATCTTCCAAATGCACTGCCGTTATGGCTTTATGTCAACTTCAGTAAGCTGAAGAAGGTTTGTTATCTTAACTATGTTAAATTAATGATTTAAGGCAACTCAATATCGACTGCTTAAGGTGTATATACAAGAAAATCGACTTTTCACCTGAATATGAGATTATCGAATTTTTCCAAATGCACTGCCGTTATGGCTTTATGTCAACTTCAGTAAGATGAAGAAGGTAAATTAACTGAAAGACGTTAAATTAA
>NW_026091577.1:0-2500 GCF_024586455.1 Bactrocera neohumeralis
TGGAAGAATTTCAAAATCTTATATTTGGATATTAATTCGATTTTCTTGTATATACACATTTAGCAGTCGATATTGTCTAGCTTCTGAACATTAACTTCACATATTTAAGTCAATTAACTTTCTTAATTTTACTGAAGTTGACATAAAGCCATAACGGCCGTGCATTTGCAAGAATTCCAAAACCTTATATTTGGATATAAATTCGATTTTCTTGTATATGCGCATTTAGCAGTCGATATTGAGTAGCTTCTATTCATTAACTTTTCATTTTCAAATTAATTAAGCTTTTACATCTTACTGAAGAGTGCATAAAGCCATTACGGCAGTGCATTTGGAAGAATTCCAAAATCTTATATTTACACACATCTAGCAATCGATATTGAGTAGCTTCTAATCATAAACTTCAAATATTTAACTTTCTTCATCTTACTGAAGTTGGCATAAAGCCATAACGGCAGTGCATTTTTAAGAATTCCAAAATCTTATATTTGGATATTAAATTCGATTTTCTTGTATATACGCATTTAGCAGTCGATATTGAGTAGCTTCTATTCATTAAATTTACATATTTAAATTAACTAAGCTTTAACATCTTACTGAAGTTGACATAAAGCCATAACGGCAGTGCATTTGGTAGAATTCCAAAATCTTATATTTAGATATAAAGTCGATTTTCTTGCATAAACACATCCAGCAATCGATATTGAGTAGCTTCTAATCATTAACTTTACATATTTAAGTTAATTAACATTCTTCATCTTACTGAAAGAGGCATAAAGCCATAACGGCTGTGCATTTGGAAGAATTCCAAAATCTTATATTTATGCATAAGGTCGATTTTCTTGTACATACACATCTAGCAATCGATATTGAGTAGCTTCTAATCATTAACTTTACATATTTAAGTTAATTAACTTTCTTCATCTTACTGTAAGTTGGCATAAAGCCATAACGGCAGTGCATTTGGAAGATTCCAAAATCTTATATTTAGATATAAAGTCGATTTTCTTGTATACACACATCTCGCAATCGATATTGAGTAGTTTCTATTCATTAACTTAACATATTTAAGTTAATTAACCTTTTATATCTTACTGAACTTGACATAAAGCCATAACGGCAGTGCATTTGGATGAATTCCAAAATCTCATATTTATGTATAAGGTTGATTGTCTTGTACATACACATCCAGCAATCGATATTGAGTAGCTTCTAATCATTAACTTCACATATTTAAGTTAACTAGCTTTCTTCATCTTACTGAAGTTGGCATAAAGCCAAAACGACATTTGGAAGAATTCCAAAATCTTATATTTAGATATAAATTCGATTTTCTTGTATATACGCATCTGGCAGTCGATATTCTGCAACTTCTGAACATTAACTTTACATATTTAAGATTATTAACTTTCTTCATCTTTGTTTAAATGAGTTAAGCATCTGCCCCCTCTACCCGGAAAAACTGGCACACACTAATACTACACTTCCGATGACAGTACACTCATACATCACCACACAATGCAACTCACCACCTCTCCATCAATCAACCCACTTCACAAAAAGGCTGGGAAAAAGGATAACGGACACATTCGTGTACACACTGCGCCGCGTCGACACCTTCCTACTCACAATTCGATCTATACACAATCATCGCACATAAACAATTCGCTACCAAGTTTCGCATAGACACTGCCGCGTCGATCCCTAAGGTATTCTACCGCGATTTCTACCTTTTGATATCGAAGCGCGGAAACTCGATCACCAGCAGCGTAAAATCATCTTCGGCATTGGAATATCGCCGCCCCGCTTGTTAGCATTTTTAAATAAAACTTATAAATATTATAATATTTAAATTTGTAATTTCGTTATGTTATATTATTAAAATAAAAACAAAATTTAAAAGAGAATAAATTTTGTATCCTTTTAAACATGGTCCTTCGAGCCTTACCGAAAGGCACCTCGGATTATTAAAAAAAAAAATTAATTAATTAAATACATATGTATATGTCCATATAAACAGTGAAATGAACATACATAAATGTGTATACACAAATTCTGGTGAGAAAATATTAAAAAGGAAGACAAACCAAAATAAAACAAAACAAAAAAACAGTGCAGTGCGGTAAAGTGCAGTGGCGAAAAAAAAAAAAAAAAACAAGACCAAATAAAAGTGTACAGTGCAAAAACAATACAGTGCAGTGAGCAACCAGAACAAAAAACCAATAAAGAAAAACCAACATATGTATACATATATATACAACAAAAAGGAAACTGCATTTATGTACATATATTGTCAACAGGTACAACAAAAAACATACAGACATACGGGCGCGAAACCATAAAACAAAACATAAATAAAAACGAAGTTAAGCAAGAAACGGGCGCGAAAAACTAAAGCACCTTAATAGAAAACAAAAACAAATATTCGGGCGCGAACAAAAAATATCAACCAAATCTGAAGCAACAAAAGACATTTTCATAGCCAGCAGAATTCACAAGT
>NW_026091577.1:5000-8661 GCF_024586455.1 Bactrocera neohumeralis
ATACTGCACTAGATTTGCCTCTTCACCGATTCACGAAAACTCGGAATCGTTATTAGAAATAAAAAGCCAAAATCTCAAAAATTTTTGGACTCGCCTCCAAGCGGCTCATGATGCCATAGTAGATTCTGACAATTCAGATCTACCACAAAATTTTAAATCGTCGGCTTACGATATTTACGAAAACTGCTTAGACCAATATGAAGAAACGAAAGCTATGATCTCCGATCAATTAAAGCTAATAAAAGCAATTGCACCTACTCCCCACAGTAGAGTAGAGCTGCCACAAATGCAACAATATCAAGAGGCAAGTTCAGGCATCCACCTCGAGGTGCCCGCATGTGACACAGAAACCTTTTACGGAGGTTATGAAGAATGGCCGTCCTTCCGGGACATGTTCACGGCCGTGTTCATAAACCATCCTCAATTATCACATGCGCAAAAATTGTATCACCTCAGATACAAAACTAAAGGTCAAGCAGGCGAAATAGTCAAACAGTTCGCATTAAATGACGACAATTTCAATTTGGCTTGGGAAGCTCTAAAAGCTAGATATGAAAACAACAGAATACTGGTCGATAAGCAAGTAACGACACTAATGAACTTGCCAAAAGTCAAGAAAGGAACAAGTGTGGAATTCATCAAACTAGAATCCACTGTTTCAAATTGTTTGTCGATTCTATCGACACTGAATAACGAAAACATATGTCATGCGAACTATGCACAAGGGGGCATAAGCTTAAAACTTGCGAGAAGTTTAAAAAATTGAATGTCAATGTAAGGAACAACTTTGTCAGATCAAAAAGACTATGTACAAACTGCTTGTCCCACTCACACAATCTTAGTCAATGCAAAAGCAAATTTAATTGCTCATATTGTCACAAAAGACACAACTCAATGCTTCATTATAGCAGATTTCCCCTCTCACCCTATAAAAGTGCTTATAAATCAAGAACCACGGATTTAATTACAAAAGTAAATCCCGAAAGCCAATTTACTAAAAATTGCCAAGAGACACCATGTTGCTCAAAGGCACAAAAAATTCCAACGCTGCACAGCGAAACACAAAGTGGACTAGTTACAGAACTAGTTACCACCATACCAACTCAAGTTGAGGATAATGCAAACCTTAATTCACAATTAAGAAAATTTCGAGATATAGGGAAACCTCCTCCTCCTATATTAAAAGCACATACAACTTTTCGGCCCCGCAGGATGGCTTTCGCCAATAATGAAAACCAATTCTAAACAAATCCTAGAGCGGTGGCAGGCTACTAAACGCCAAATTAGTGCATACGCACTAAAACCATAAAACATAACACAGTAAATTTTCAAAAATAAATAAAATCAAAAAGAAAGTTAAAGGATCACCATACTCCCAATGCGATTTATTGACGCACCTGCTCTTCCAAAAGCTAAGGTCGCTCTTATCACAACTATCCAACCGCTTCTCATATGGGTGGGCTATGGAAATCAGCTATACAAAGCATCAACTTAATTATGAAGAATTTTCTACTTTATGAATAGAAGCAGATCTACATTCACGGCCATTCTCTAACAAGATCCCTCTAATTTCATAGTCCTAACTCTAGGGCTAAGGAGTACCCATTCTGGCCACATCTGAGCCAGGCGTGGAGTTACTATCCTTTATAAGCCGATAACATAGAAAAGGCAAATAAAAAACAACCGGTATACCATACCGATGAAATAAGAAATTTTAAATAACCGCTAATGAAATGAATATAAGCAAACAACGCATACACTAATAATGAGTCGTCAAAAAGGCAAAATCAAATAAACCCGCAAAATAAAGTTTCTTCTCTTAAGCACCTACCCGCATATTAAAATGCACATTCTAATACATGTGGTATGTTTCAAACCAAAATCCGCTCTCTACACACACGGATAAATGTGAGTAGATTACAACTCTATCAAGAAATACTTCTGCTGTCAGAACGTATTCCGCGCTTCGGCTACTCTACCAGCAGTTTGCCGAAATAAATGCAACAACATATATGTACATACGCAATACTAGGCAAAATATTCGCCTAGGGGGCCCAGGATGTTTAAATGAGTTAAGCATCTGCCCCCTCTACCCGGAAAAACTGGCACACACTAATACTACACTTCCGATGACAGTACACTCATACATCACCACACAATGCAACTCACCACACCTCTCCATCAATCAACCCACTTCACAAAAAGGCTGGGAAAAAGGATTGCGGACACATTCGTGTACACACTGCGCCGCGTCGACACCTTCCTACTCACAATTCGATCTATACACAATCATCGCACATAAACAATTCGCTACCAAGTTTCGCATAGACACTGCCGCGTCGATCCCTAAGGTATTCTACCGCGATTTCTACCTTTTGATATCGAAGCGCGGAAACTCGATCACCAGCAGCGTAAAATCATCTTCGGCATTGGAATCTCGCCGCCCCGCTTGTTAGCATTTTTAAATAAAACTTATAAATATTATAATATTTAAATTTGTAATTTCGTTATGTTATATTATTAAAATAAAAACAAAATTTATAATAAAATATATTTTGTATCCTTTTAAACAATCTTACTGAAGTTGACATAAAGCCGTAACGGCGGTGCACTTGGAAAAATTCCATAATCTTATATTTAGATATAAATTCGATTTTCTTGTATACACACATCTAGCAATCGATATTGTGTAGCTTCTAACCATTAACTTTACATATTTAAGATGATTAACTTTCTTCATCTTACTGAAGTTGGCATAAAGCCATAACGGCAGTGCATTTGGAAGAATTCCAAAATCTTATATTTGGATATAAATTCGATTTTCTTGTATATGCGCATTTAGCAGTCGATATTGAGTAGCTTCTATTCATTAACTTTTCATATTTAAATTAATTAAGCTTTTACATCTTACTGAAGAGTGCATAGGGCCATAACGGCAATGCATTTGGAAGAATTCCAAAATCTTATATTTACACACATCTAGCAATCGATATTGAGTAGCTTCTAATCATTAACTTCAAATATTTAACTTAGTTAACTTTCTTCATCTTACTGAAGTTGGCATAAGCCATAACGGCAGTGCATTTGGAAGAATTTAAAAATCCTATATTTATGTATAAGGTCGATTATCTTGTACATACACATCCAGCAATCGATATTGAGTAGCTTCTAATCATTAACTTCACATATTTAAATTAATTAAGCTTTTACATCTTACTGAAGAGTGCATAAAGCCATAACGGCAGTGCATTTGCAAGAATTCCAAAAACTTATATTTGGATATAAATTCGATTTTCTTGTATATGCGCATTTAGCAGTCGATATTGAGTAGCTTCTATTCATTAACTTTTCATATTTAAATTAATTAAGCTTTTACATCTTACTGAAGAGTGCATAAAGCCATAACGGCAGTGCATTTGGAAGAATTCCAAAATCTTATATTTAGGTATAAAGTCGATTTTCTTGTATACACACATCTAGCAATCGATATTGAGTAGCTTCTAATCATTAACTTTACATATTTAAGTTAATTAACATTCTTCATCTTACTGAAAGAGGCATAAAGTCATAACGGCTGTGCATTTGGAAGAATTCCAAAATCTTATATTTGGATATTAATTCGATTTTCTTGTATATACGCATTTAGCAGTCGATATTGAGT
>NW_026091578.1:0-9398 GCF_024586455.1 Bactrocera neohumeralis
ATGTAGGAACTGCAAATTTACTACGCAAATACCTGTTGGAAGTGAAACATAAGTTTAGGATTTCAAATAACATGTGGAAAACGTCTGATAAGATATAATTTCAGGTATGAAACAGTTGTAAGCTAAAATGATTTTGGGAACCCATGGGTTGTTTGATAAATATAATTAACATTAAGCTTCAAAATTGAGGCAAGTGGTATTACTGTCGGATAAAGCTGTTCCCACAACAGTCGGGTCTAAGTAACCGGAACGGCTCAAGATTTTTATCCGGCCAAAAACTGTCAACTCAGTACCTTGTCTCGAAATTACTTCAGGCATGTTTTTTCCCCTTACATGCATGCTTATCACCAATACCAAATGTTATTTCTCAGACTCAAGCTGCTGAGTCAGAAGACGCAATAATTGGCTCTAAAATCAACTTTTAGCTTCTTAAACACTATTGCAGAAATAGAAGAATGATTCACTAGCATTTTGTAATCGCTTTTCGCTTTCAAAATCAAATAAATGTTTATATTTGTCTCAGAGAAAAATCGTAAAAATTCTAATTATAAAATATAAAAATAAAAATGTGGCAACTCTGTGAACTTTTTTTCTCCAAGAGAGCTTACCTGAAATTGTAAAACAGTCTTTCTGCTTTCGCAAGTATATACATATACATATATGGGGTATTCCATACCAAATCGTCCACTTTGAACCCGACCCCTCTAGATTTTGCTGAAACTTATCCATCTTTTCTACCCTTTGGAAAACATTTTTGAGAATATTTTCAAAATTTTTTGTCCAACTTCAAAAAAGTTATGAATTTTAAAGAAAAAAATGGCTTTTTTATTTCAATAGCCATAATTTTGTAGAAATTGACTTTGGGGACCTTTTCTTTAAAAATTTTGTTTTTGAATGAACTTTTCGAAAAATTACACGAAAAAAATTTAACACGATCAATTATAAAATAATCGGTTTTTTTTAAGTAAAATCGTCATTTTTTTTTGGAAGTTTGCCATTTTTTTTTTGTGCCAACTATCCCTACTAATCTCGGAGTGGGCCGATTTTTTTTTATATTTTTCATTTTTCAAAATTTAACAATTTTTTTAAATAAATTTTTTTGGAAGTTCGCCATTTTTTTTTTCCTCAAAAAAACTTCAATTAATTTGACAACTATCCCTGCTAATCCCGGAGTGGGCCGATTTTTTTATATTTTTTTTTTTTTTATTTAAAAAATTCCAAATTTTCAAAAATAAAAAAAATATAAAAAAATATCCGCCCACTCCAAACGCAAACTTTCAAATGATGATTTCACATTAAAAAAAAACGATTATTTTATATAATTGATCGTGTTAAATTTTTTTCGTGTAGTTTTTCGAAAAGTTCATTCAAAAACAAAAATTTCAAAAAAAAGGTCTCCAAAAGTTATGGCTATTTGAAAATAAAAAAGCCATTTTTTTGAAAAATTTCTAACTTTTTTAAAGTTGGACTAAAAATTTTGAGAAAAATTCTCAAAAATGTTTTTCAAAGGGTAGAAAAGGATGGATAAGTTTCAGCAAAATCTGAAGGGGTCACTTTCAAAATTGGTCGATTTGGTATGGAATACCCCATATGTACATATATATTTTTCTCAGAAAACTAAACGTAAAAATTCGAAATAAAGAAAGGTGGCAACTCTGTCAACTTTTCTTTAAATGAAAAAATTTAACATAATAATTTGGTGCGCTCGAAAAACTCGTAAAAATTAGAATTACAAAAAAATAATAAGTTGGCAACTATGTAAAATTTTCTTTAAATGAACGAAAGTAACATAATACATTGGTGTGCTTGTAAAAAATCGTTAAAACTCTAACTACAAAAAAATAAAAAGGTGGCAACTCTCTCAAATTTCATTAAATGAAAGAAATTAGCATAATAATTTGGTGTACTTGCAACTGCATTTATGAATTGAAATTCTTTTTTTAAATGTTGCAAAATCGGGTATTAAACCCAGAAAACTTCCTGACATTAGTCTTTTCGAACCACTGCCATACATTGCAAAAAATCGCAAAACCATGAATAGTATTTCTGTCAAGGAAAGGCTTCTCATAAAATTCAATAATAATTTGAAGTAGCCGTACTTATAAATAGTAAATTGGATTCTTCTTCCACTAGACAATTTCAACACGCAAAAAGGCTCCAAATCTTGAGAAAAATCTCAATCAAAAACCTGAAATATTTTTTAATACGCGCTTATAAGAATTTTATATATGAAACCGATGTATTTGATTTTTTTTAACTTCAATATTAAAATATTTCGCAAATTTTTTCCTTCCAATTTTATATTTCTTTTTTCTTTACTGGCGTAGACAGCGCTTATGTGTGTTATAGCCGACTCGCGCATAAAAAAGCAATCCTTCTCTGTTATTTGTTGGGTTTGACTTTAACTGCCCGCCCGACTGCGCATGTGCATGAGTGTGTGTAAATTCTCTATATATAGTATATGAGGTGTGTTCAGAAAATATATAGGAACTTTAGAATTTCATGGATTTGTTGATATAGGCAAATATTGATGCATTTGAAGTGCCGATACTCTGTTAAGGTTAGACGTGTTTTTATGAACTTGAAAAAACGATTTTATTCGGCTTGCACCGAATCTGAATATACCAATCACAAAAATTTCTGTTAAGATGCCCCAGCCTATATATTCAGATAGTGACCTCTTTCAACAATTTTTTCGATTATATTTTCCCAAAAATAAAGAGAACATTAAAGGGCCACAATTGGAAAATTTGACATTCGACTTTCTTAATTTACCGCCTTGTAGATCGTTAAATCTGTAAAAGAATAAGTTTACATTTTCACTATATAATAATTTCTTCAGATTACGGCATAAGTTTTTAGTGTTAAAATTTTTTTTTCTGTTTTATATAAAAAAAAACTACATAAAACTCCAAAATCGAAATTGAGTTTTTTATTGCTTTACGTGATTCCGATCATATTCATATGTATGTATGTATATGTATATACCTAGTGGTCCAATATCGTCAGTTCCGACAATATGAGCAGCTTTTTGAGAAGTGACGTCAAAAATCAACGTTTTTAAAACCACAATGAGTCTTCTTCTTCTTAATTGGCGTAGAAACCGCTTAAGCGATTATAGCCGAGTTAACAACAGCGCGCCAGTCGTTTCTCCTTTTCGCTACGTGGCGCCAATTGGATATTCCAAGCGTAGCCAGGTCCTTCTCCACTTGGTCCT
The DNA here is from genome assembly GCF_024586455.1 of Bactrocera neohumeralis. NCBI lineage: Eukaryota > Metazoa > Arthropoda > Insecta > Diptera > Tephritidae > Bactrocera > Bactrocera neohumeralis. The sequence continues at coordinate 3,218 of NW_026091578.1, forward strand.
TCCAACGGAGTCTTCCTCTTCCTCTGCTTCGGTGGTACTGCGTCGAATTCTTTCAGAGCTGGAGTGTTTTCGTCCATCCGGACAACATGACCTAGCCAGCGTAGCCGCTGTCTTTTAATTCGCTGAACTATGTCAATGTCGTCGTATATCTCGTACAGCTCATCGTTCCATCGAATGCGATATTCGTGGCCAATGCGCAAAGGCTGACCATAAATCTTTCGCAGAACTTTTCTCTCGAAAACTCGCAACGTCGACTCATCGGTTGTTGACATCGTTCAAGACTCTCACCATATAGCAGGACGGGAATTATGAGCGACTTATAGAGTTTGGTTTTTGTTCGTCGAGAGAGGACTTTGCTTTTCAATTGCCTACTCAGGCCGAAGTAGCACCTGTTAGCAAGAGCAATCCTGCGTTGGATTTCTAGGCTGACATTATTAGTGGTGCTGGTTCCAACATAGACGAAATTATCTACAACTTCAAAGTTATGACTGTCAACAGTGACGTGAGAGCCAAGTCGCGAGTGCGACGACTGTTTGTTTGATGACAGGAGATATTTCGTCTTGCCCTCGTTCACTACCAGACCCATTTTCTGTGCTTCCTTGTCCAGCCTAGAGAAAGCAGAACTAACGGCGCGGGTGTTGAGGCCGATGATATCAATATCGTCGGCATACGCCAACAGCTGTACACTCTTATAGAAGATGGTACCTTCTCTGTTTAGTTCTGCAGCTCGAACTATTTTCTCCAAAAGCAGGTTGAAAAAGTCGCACGATAGGGAATCGCCTTGTCTGAAACCTCGTTTGGTATCGAACGGCTCGGAGAGGTCCTTCCCGATCCTGACGGAGCTTTTGGTGTTACTCAACGTCAGTTTACACAGCCGTATTAGTTTTGCGGGGATACCAAATTCAGACATCGCGGCATAAAGGCAGCTCCTTTTCGTGCTGTCGAAAGCAGCTTTGAAATCGACGAAGAGGTGGTGTGTGTCGATTCTCCTTTCACGGGTCTTTTCCAAGATTTGGCGCATGGTGAATATCTGGTCGGTTGTTGATTTGCCAGGTCTGAAGCCACACTGATAAGGTCCAATCAGTTTGTTGACGGTGGGCTTTAATCTTTCACACAATACGCTCGATAGAACCTTATATGCGATGTTGAGGAGGCTAATCCCACGGTAGTTGGCGCAGATTGTGGGGTCTCCTTTTTTATGGATTGGGCATATCACACTTAAATTCCAATCGTTGGGAATGATTTCGTCCAACCATATTCCACAAAGAAGCTGATGCATGCTCTTATCAGTTCTTCGCCGCCGTGTTTGAATAGCTCGGCTGGCAATCCGTCGGCCCCTGCCGCTTTGTTGTTCTTCAGGCGGGCAATTGCTATTCGAACTTCTTCATGGTCGGGCAATGGAACGTCTGCTCCATCGTCATCGATTGGGGAATCGGTTTCTCCTTCTCCTGGTGTTGTGCGTTCACTGCTATTCAGCAGGCTGGAGAAGTGTTCCCTCCATAATTTAAGTATGCTCTGGGCATCAGTGACTAGATCACCTTTGGGGGTTCTACAAGAATATGCTCCGGTCTTGAAACCTTCTGTAAGCCGCCGCATTTTTTCGTAGAATTTTCGAGCATTACCCCTGTCCGCCAGCTTATCAAGCTCTTCGTACTCACGCATTTCAGCCTCTTTCTTCTTCTGTCTACAAATGCGTCTCGCTTCCCTCCTCAACTCTCGGTATCTATCCCATCCCGCACGTGTTGTGGTTGCGAGGTAGGCAGCCTGTTTTTCTCCGCTGCGACATCGGCACCTCGTCGTACCAGCTGTTCTTTTGCACTTTCCGAAAACCAATGGTTTCGGTTGCAGCTGTACGTAAGGAGTTTGAAATGCCGTCCCACAGTTCCCTTATACCGAGTTGTTGACGAGTGCTCTGGAGAGCAGGAGTGCAAGCCGAGGTAGAAAATCGTTCGGCTGTCTGTTGTGATTGCAGCTTCTCGACGTCGAACCTTCCTTGTGTTTGGTGGCGCGCGTTTTTTGCTGCACAGAGGCGGGTGCGAATCTTAGCTGCAACAAGATAGTGGTCCGAGTCGATGTTAGGACCTCGGAGCGCACGCACATCTAAAACACTGGAGACGTGTCTTCCGTCTATCACAACATGATCGATCTGGTTGGTAGTTTTTCGATCGAGACAGCCAGGTAGCTTTGATGAATCTTCTTATGCTGGAATCTAGTACTACAGATAACCATATTTCGGGCCCCGGCGAAGTCAATCAGCCTCAACCCATTTGGGGATGCTTCGTCGTGGAGGCTGAATTTACCGACCGTAGTGCCAAATATACCTTCTTTGGCCACCCTGGCGTTAAAGTCGCCAAGCACGATTTTGACATCGTGGCGGGGGCAGCTCTCATAAGCGCGCTCCAAGCGCTCATAGAAGGCATCTTTGGTCACATCGTCCTTCTCTTCCGTCGGGGCGTGGGCGCAAATCAGCGATATGTTGAAGAACCTCGCTTTGATGCGGATTGTGGCTAGACGTTCATTCACCGCAGTGAATGATAGTACTCGGCGACGGAGTCTCTCTCCCACCACGAATCCTACACCAAACTTGCGCTCCTTTATATGGCCACTGTAGTAAATGTCACAAGGACCTACTCGTCTCTGTCCTTGTCCCGTCCATCGCATTTCTTGGACGGCGGCGATGTCAGCCTTTGTCTTTACGAGGACATCAACCAGCTGGGCAGCGGCACCTTCCCAATTAAGGGACCGGGCATTCCAGGTGCATGCCCTCAATTCGTAGTCCTTATTTCGTTTGCCATGGTCGTCATCAAAAGGGGGGTCTCTCATCCGAGGCTGGTTGTAGCTCTTCACTGGGGGTATTTTTTACGTGGCGGGTCCCAAACCCAGCGCACAACCCTTGTAGGGAATGTTTCGCCTTCTCACTTTAGCTCGCCTTCGAACGGATGTTCTTAGGCTACCCAGAGGATACTTGGTCAAAGACCGGAAGTAGTGAGCTGCTTGAGCCATGTGTAAAAGAATCGTTTCTGGCCACTCCCAAGTGAATGGCGATCAGAGAACTTTCCTCACTTGCGTGAACTTCTACACATGACTCCATCCTCCAATCAATATGAGTGGTTTCTTTTATAAAGGTTTTCCTTCCCCTGTAAACTTATGAAAAGTGATGTTACGTTATGAATTTATATGGGAAGTCAAAAATCACAACGTGCCACCTGTTAATATGGGTTATCTCCAGTGGTACCAATCACATTGTCTCATACCATATAGTATTGGAAAGGTGAGATTTTAAGCTTCATTTAACCAAAACTAAATCCGAGGAAATTGAAAAAAAGTTACAGCTGTTCAAAAATGAATGAAATTAATGAAGAAATTCGCTATATTTTGAAATTTTTGTATAAAAAATGAGAAGAATGCCACGCAAGCCACCAATGAAATTTGTGAAGTTTACGGAAATTTCCGTTCTGGAAATTTCGAAATTTCGATTTACACTGATGGAATAATGTCTCTAGCGAAAAAATGGCAAAAAGTGGTCGACCAAAATGGTACATATTTGTTTTTTTGTTTATTAATATAAATATAAAACAAGAAAAAACGTTAACTTCGGTGGCACCGAAGCTAAATACCCTTCACAGGTGCATTTCTGTTAGTAACTATGTGTTCAGTTTGTATGGAAGCTATATGCTATAGTTAACCGATCTGAACAATTTCTTCGGAAATTACATTGTTGCCTTAGAAAATAACATATACCAAGTTTCGTGAATATATCTTGTCAAATGTGAAAGTTTTCCATACAAGCATTTGATTCCGATCGTTCAGTTTGTATGGCAGCTATATGTTATAGTGGTCCGATATCGGCCGTTCCGACAAATGAGCAGCTTCTTGAAGAGAAAATGATGTTTGCAAAATTTCAAAACGATATCTTAAAAACTGAGAGACTAGTTCGTATATATACAGACAGACAGACGGACAGACAGACAGACGGACATGGCTAAATCGAATCAGCTCGACATACTGATCATTTATATATTTACTTTATAGGGTCTCCGACGATTCCTTATGTGTTACAAACTTCGTGACAAACTTAATATACCCTGTTCAGGGTATAAAAATATGTTGAAGTTTGATTAGAAATACGAAAAGACTTTTTCGACTACCAATATTTGTGTAAAGAGCTCAACGATTTTTTTCGTTATTTCGGCTGATAATATAATTTTATCGGTATCTAAGAAAAAAAAATTTTTTTGGCTTACTTTATTAGATCTTATATGTACATATGTATATGTATGTATATATGTATAATTATACATATGTTACATACATACATACATACATTACATATATGTATATATATTTGGTGTCATAAAAATATTTTGCATACATAGAATATACCTAGAGACATTATAGCTTTACACACCCACATGACAAACACACCTATTTTCTATAAACATATTTACATATATGTATGTACATATATACATACTTATGTTTTTGAATAGATATAGTCTAGTATACTGATTGAAATTAATCATCACTATACATACATATGTACATTGTATGTGTATGCAATTTACTTAAGGGAATTTCTGCTGCTCCTACTTTACCTACTTCACCACTCAAATAACATTCCCGGGCTGTCAATTCAATCTGACAACAACGTTGACAACCAACTGTGCACGCTCCAAGTGATCCATTAGCGTAAATTGAAAGAAGATATTTCAATGTCAATGAAAGATGCAGGGCGTTGGGCACACATGCATGTAAATATATCGGTATTTATGCATGCTTATGTGTGGGTTGTTGATATAGAGGGCATAAGAAAAATCTGTCACTGAGTCAGGCTGCCAATTGGACGCCTCCACCCTGGCTACCGGTGCCTGCTGGCATGTGTGCTATATATACTAAATATACATACATACGTACATACATATATGCAGTTACAATTGCTTGCATGCATATGTGTATTATAGTATGTTTTTTTTGGGTTTCATACGTTTGCTCAATTTTCAAGCTGCTTGATTGTTATTGTTGGGGCTCATGTTGTTGCTGTTGGTATTGCTGTTACTAGTGTCGTTGTTATCGCTGCTGCGCTTTTTTTTTTGTATTAAATATCGTTGTTTATTTTCGTATGGTGTCTGTTTGAAATACGGATATATATTTTTGCATACATACATACATACATGTTTGTAACTGTGTGTACATGCCGCCTGTGTCCTTCGTTAAATGCAACACTGTTACAACAACGAAATGAGGCGCAACAGCAACAGCCACACCATGACCATAGTCATCATCATCATTGGGTCTCGCACAGCACCCCACTAACGGCCCTTGCTATCAACGTGAAATTGGTTCAATAACACGACGGCTTTGACATTGAGACAGAACAGTAATACACACACACATACATACATACATATTCAATGCATTTGTATATTTTTACACGCTGCGTTACTTCGCCATATGTAAGTATGTATGGTAGAAAATTACTACACCCGTCTGCCCCCTCTTAATGCAGTTTTTCCCCCTGCTCTTAACCCAGTTTCGTTGTTCGCCGGCATATTCATGCTCCCGGCCCCAAGTACACGATGTTTGTATTTAATTTCAATTATTGTTATTGTTGTAAAACACTGTAGATATTTTATTTCGCCATTTGCGTGTTGTTGGCTGCAACAACTGCAGTTCATCTTTGCCGACGATAAAAAATTTTTTTTGCCGGACCAGTGATCCCGAGAGCTCTGCTGCAGCGGCTTCTTATGGCGAATTCAAAGAAAAACACGCATCATAGTTATTGTTGTACTCGACTTAGTTGTATAGTAGTTGTAGTGCGCCGGTAGTGTATTGTCTGCGTTTCGCTCTCGGTGCAAGGTTTTAAACGCATCTGTTGGTCCTTTCAAATTTTACAACAATAATAAATATAAAAGTGTGTGGCTTTAAAAATGCTGTTAAGCCAAAAAATATGGTGTAAGGAAATGGCTTTTCTGTGGAAGTGCAGCGCCTAACGAGCGACCACACCAAAGCTATGTGCGTGTGGAGTTGTGGATTCGGCAGTTTGGGTTTTACGGGCATATGGAAGTATATTTTTATAATATATTATAAAGGTATTAAGTCATAAATGATTAGCAAAGAATTTTAGCACTTTCTTTAATATTTTTAATGTAATTTTTTATATATTTAATTTTTTATAGCTTTG
>NW_026091579.1:0-9607 GCF_024586455.1 Bactrocera neohumeralis
GTATTGGCTTGTTGTTGTTGGGCACGTGGTGGCTGTACATTCTTGTATAATGATGCCCCTCCATGTGTTTGTGTGCTTTGTTGGTGGTCTGTTGTTGCTATGTTGTATATACATATGTGTAGTTGTAAGCAATATGAGTCATATGTGTATTGCTGGGTGTTAACTCCCCCCTCCTCCGGTGAAAAGATCTCCTGTTCTTTTTATACGCTAGTTGCGGCGTCCTTTTTGATGAGGTGTTCCATACCTTGTTGTTTTAATATTTCTTCGTATTGTTTCTGCTGTCTTTCTTGTAGTTTGAGTGTTTTACATTTCATAATTGCATAATATAACTTAAATCCTAGATTTAACATTCTTCCTAATACAATAATTACTGCTATTGTTATTAGAGTGTTTCTTATTGGGTGTTCATCATAAGGAATTAATAACTTATGAAATTTCTGTATATTATTAAATTTATATTTAGTATATGTTACTAAAGTTTCTAAGATTTCAATATTTTCTTGTCCTTGTGCTAGGATATATTGATTTATTTCTTCATTTTGATTATGAAATATTTCATTATTAATTTTTGTTTCATTTGTAAATTTTATCAAGTATGTTCCCTCGTAAGTTTTGTTATTTACTCGATTTATTCCACTAATTAGTACACTACCTTCGCTGATTTCTTTAATTTCTTCGTTATTTTCTTCTACCGTTTTACATTGAGCTTGCAAGTTTGATAATATAGGGATTGTACAGTTATCAATTTTGTTTTCTTCTATATATATATATATATATAAAATTGCAAAATCTCATCGGTTCTTTATTTGAAACGTTAGATTGGTTCATGACATTTACTTTTTGAAGATAATTTCATTTAAATGTTGACCGCGGCTGCGTCTTAGGTGGTCCATTCGGAAAGTCAATTTTGGGCAACTTTTCGAGCATTTCGGCCGGAATAGCCCGAATTTCTTCGGAAATGTTGTCTTCCAAAGCTGGAATAGTTGCTGGCCCACAAAAAATAGTCTAAAGGCGTTAAATCGCATGATCTTGGTGGCCAACTTACGGGTCCATTTCTTGAGATGATAAGTTTTCCCTCAAAATGGCCATAGAATCGCGAGCTGTGTGGCATGTAGCGCCATCTTGTTCAAACCACATGTCAACCAAGTTCAGTTCTTCCATTTTTGGCAACAAAAAGTTTGTTAGCATCGAACGATAGCGATCGCCATTCACCGTAACGTTGCGTCCAACAGCATCTTTGAAAAAATACGGTCCAATGATTCCACCAGCATACAAACCACACCAAACAGTGCATTTTTCGGGATGCATGGGCAGTTGGCCACCAAGATCATGCGATTTAACGCCTTTAGACTATTTTTTGTGGGGCTACGTCAAGTCTAAAGTCTACAGAAATAAGCCAACTATTCCAGCTTTGGAAGACAACATTTCCGAAGAAATTGTTTAAAGTTGCTATAATTGGACTTTCCGAATGGACCACCTAAGACGCAGCCGCGGTCAACATTTAAATGAAATTATCAAAAAGTAAATGTCATGAACCAATCTAACGTTTCAAATAAAGAACCGATGAGATTTTGCAAATTTTATGCGTTTTTTTTTTTTAAAGTTATCAAGCTCTTAAAAAATCACCCGATAAAATTAAGTGGCAAACCTTCCTGTTCGCATACTCCTCGTAGACGGCTTGCCCGATTTCAATGAAATTTTCAGGGGTGATTGGGGTCTGTTTGGAGGGTGCACATAAGAAATTTAATGTGTGTATTATTGCACGTTTTGCAACAAAAAAAAAAAAAAAAAAAAAAAAGAAACAACTGGCGGATGTTTACAATTAATAAAAAACATTGACATCGCATGTTGATCGTTTTTGCCTGTCATTCGTTCTTTCTATGGATGACTGTCAAGCTAACAAGACATACAGAACGTAAGTGTTCCGAATGCACTGAGTGTATCAAAAAAAAATGTTTCAACATTGTGTGTATTTTTCTCAGATTTCAACGCGATTAACATTCTGCGTACAACACAAAGCAAGTGAGTATTGTTGTTGTTTCATATGTGATGCCATGCGGTTCGATTGTCGCTTGAAAATGCGCGGTGTGTGTAAAAAAAAGTGTTTCAATATTGTGTGTTTTTTCCAGATTTAATTCCATCGATTTGCTACATTTATTCGAACCGATTTTGTGTTTTTCTGCTGACCGTGCAACACACACAAAGCAAGTGAGTATTGTTATTGTTTCGTAAGTGCTTCCATGCGGTTCGCAAATACACTGTTGGTGGGTCTTATTGCATATGCGTGTGTGGGTAAAATACATAGTTTAAGATGTAGTTTTAGGATAATTTTTCCATTTTTATTTATGTACTTCAAATATGCATACTCTAGCACGACCACCGGGGACAACACTAACTACCTTTTTCAAGTTGTGTGAACACGATGAATTTGCAAGAACATTGCTATATTCCGAAATACCACAATATTTCACTTGGAATCCATCATCGAAAACATTTCAACGACGAAAGCAAGGAGAGCGTGTTGACGGTTATCCAAATGTCCGTAAAACCGATGCCATAAGACGCATTTACACCATCCATCCGAACAACGCCGAATGTTTTTATTTGCGTCTGCTATTAGTCAACGTGCGCGGACCAAGATCATTTGATGATTTGAAAACTGTTGACGGTCAGTTGTGTGCGACGTATCGTGAAGCATGTCAGCGATTGCAATTGTTAGAAGATGATATGCATTGGGACACCGCACTTCATGACGCATCACTCACATCTCATCCAAAACAAATACACGTACTATTCGCCATAATAATATCTACATGCCTTCCGTCAAATCCGCAATAACTGTGGAATAAGTACAAAGACTGCATGACCGAGGACTTATTAATTTTGGCGCGTAATCGAGCATCGGACGCAGACTTGCTATATACATAACAAATGTATAATTCTGCTTTGATATTGGTTGAAGATCTGTGCCTTACAATTGCGGATAAGGCATTAGCGCAACTTGGCATTACTGCCCCCAGTCATTGACCATGAGCTTCAACGTGAACAACCATACGATTGCAATGAATTGCGTGCTTTCATACAAGCTGAATACAATAACGCCGGTGGATTCTACTTTCTTGATGTGCCCGGTGGTACAGGGAAAACGTTTCTGATCTCTTTGATTCTTGCTAAACGGTCACAGCAGAAAATTGCGCTGGAAATTGCTTCGTCAGGCATCGCTGCTACTCTACTTGATGGTGGCCGAACAGCGCATTCTGCGTCGAAATTACCGTTGAACATCCAAGTCGTTGAAACACCAACGTAGAACATATCGAGGAATTCAACAATCGCAAAAGTTTTGCGAGGAGCTGGAATAGTTCTATGGGATGAGTGCCCAATGGCTAACAAAAAGTCATAAGAAGCATTCAATAGAACAATGCAAGATTTACGCCAAAAGCAACAAATTCTTGGCGGAGCATTAGTCTTATTATCCGGCGATTTTCGGCAAACTTTGTCAGTCATTCCTCGATCAACTCCTGCCGACGAAATAAACGTATGTTTAAAATCGTCAGTTTTGTGGAGACATGTTCAAAGGCTGACTCTTACCATCAACATGCGAGTCCAATTGCAAAATGATCGATCCGCAGCGGCGTTTTCGAAGCAGTTGTTGGACATTGGCGAAGGCAAAATACCAATCGATGATACCGGTTTGATCACATTGCCGAACAACTTTTGTACACATTTACAATCGAAAGAAGAATTGATTGAAAGTGTATTTCCGAATATTGTTCAACACTATCAACGCCATGATTATTTAAGTGAACGCGCAATATTGGCACCGAAAAATGTACACGTCAACGAAATCAATTTTGCCATTCAAGAAAAACTGCCAGGAGAAGCTACAACATATATGTACATCGATTGATAGCGTTTTAAATCAAGATGAAGTAGTCAATTATCCAACTGAATTCTTGAATTCTTTGGATCCCCCCGGTCTGCCACCGCATCATTTGGTCCTGAAAGTCGGTTCACCCATTACACTTCTACGAAATCTGAAGCTACCGACTTTGTGTAATGGCACAAGACTTTCAGTCAAAATGACCATCAACAAATCGCAAGGGCAAACGTTTCAAGTGTGCGGCGTCAATTTGGAAGAACCGTGCTTCTCCCACGGCCAATTGTTCGTCGCATGCTCGAGAGTGGGAACACCAAGGTGCTTATTCATTTACGCGCCAGGTGGAAAAACCAAAAATGTTGTATACCAATATGTTTTATAAATAAGTAACAGTTTTACAACAATAAATAAAACACAAAGTAAAAACCCTTAAGAGTTTTAATCGATTTAGGTGTAGCGAAACGCACAGAGCAACAGCTAGTTACATATATATTTGGATAAAATATTTTTACATTTGTCGATTCTTTTGATTCCACTTGCACATCTAGATTTTTTATTGTCTAAAACTAATTTTCGATGTTTATATGATATAGGTGTTACATCGAATGTCTCGCATTTTTCTTTTATAATTGGGTATTTATATACTACAATAAATGTGTCATTAATTCTACATACATACATGTATATCGGAATATTCCATAATATTGATTACCGGAATTTCTGTATTTTCTGACTTAATTAATATTTTTTCAATGTCATTAATATTTATTGATGGTGAATAAAAGTTTTTATTTCTTGCGAAATTAATTGTTAGAGCTAAGTCTTCTAATTCTTTGTGAATTTCCTGCAACATTGTGTGTTGGGTAATTGTTTTATAGTTGAATGTTTCTAACAGTTTCTCAAAATGGGTGTTGATCAATCTTTGTTTGTTATTATTTCCTATAATGTCGTTTATTTTTTTTTAATGTCATGTCATAATGGTCTGGTACTCCTGTAACAAAGCTAAATGCTGATCCTAAAAAATTTAAACTTGTAGGCTTTCTTCTGATTAAAAGTTGGTTTTTTAATATATCAATTCTATTAATTATTGCAGTTTCCTTTGCTAATCCTGCAGTGCCTTGCATTGAGTCATAAAGTGAGTCGTAGTATGAGAAGATTTTGGTTAAATTAATCATGTGGAATAGGTAATCTGAATTTTCGTAGATGTAACTGGGATACGTTTCTGTTAGCAAGTATTTTTTATTTTCCACATTGGTGACTTGTAGCGCTGTTGCTTCCTTTAGGAGGATCATTATTACAATCGTGCGATACATTTCTAATGTGGTCTTTGTGTATTATTTTATTCTTTGTAGTTAACACTGTATTTTCTTTGTCTTCTTTAACGATGTGTTTAATGTATCTTTTATTATATTTTCCACGTCTACTAGTTTTTTCGTAAATTGTTTGTCCCGGTTTAAATTCTTTTAGAGTTCTTTTCTTGTTTTGGTATTCTAGCATTTGTTGCTGTTTTTGTTCAATATTATTTTTCACTGTTTCACTAGTATCCTTGTTTAAAAGAAGATCGACTGGCTTCCTTTGTGTCACTGAGTGTATGGTTTGGTTATATTCCTTGATGGCGGGAAAGATTTGTTCTTCGGTCGTAGATTTTTTATCCTGAGCTAAAGTGCGAGCTATCTCTAGAATGGTAGAGTGTAACCGTTCAACTTGCGCGTTGGACGTTGAATGATTGTTTGCCGTACACGTGTGCTTTATTTGTAGTTCGTTTAGCATAGCGGTCGTACCAATACCAATGAATATGTTTTCGTTGTCTGTCATCACTTCGGTACAGTTCGGAAATACTTGGCATAATACTTCTTCGAATATTTCGTGAAAATGTCTTTTTGTATCAAGTTTACGAAAATATGCATATTTCGTATGTCTGTCAATACATGACAAGAAATTTTGGCCGTCTATGTAGAATATATCTGCTTGTATAGATGTACCTGGTGCCTGCGGTGTTGGTGTTTTACCTAACAATTGTTTTACTGGATGTCTTTCGTATTTATTCTCTGTACAGTTAGTGCAATTCTTTACTACGTTTTCTGTATCTTTCTTGAGTGTTGGCCAATAGCATGTTTCTAATATCTCTTTATAGTTATTGAACGTGTTTCTATGTGCTCTTTTGTGCGTAAAGTCTAAAATGTTCTCTCTCTCTATTTGTTCAGTGATGTCATGCAGTTTAGTTTGTGTGAATACTTTGAAGTAGGTGTAAAATATGTTAGCTATTTTTTCTTTTATGTTATGCCACGTTTCTAGGTTTGTGTGAAACGCTGTCACTATTTTTGGTTTCATTATTTGTTTTAACATTTGTATCATATATTCTTCGGTATTATATTTTATTTCAAAGCGCTCGTGTCGCGGAAATATGGTTGTCGCGGTTTTTTCGTTTAGCAGTGCTGGTGTTAAAATTATTTTTGTTCTAAAAAAATTTAATGGTTTCGCTACCATTTTTATGTTTCGTAATGCTGAGGATTCTGCTGAGTGAATTGACGTGTCGGACATTGTGTTTACTTCACGCGATAATGCGTCAGCTACCACGTTCTCGTGCCCTGGTTTATACTTTAGTTTCGCGCCGTATTCCTATATTAGATTTTTCCATCTCTTTAGTTTAGTATTCGGATTTTTTTCCGATATTGAAAATATTAGGGACTGGTGATCTGTATAGATGGTTAAGTCTGCTATACCGTATAAATAGTTCCTTAATTTTTGTAAAACCCAAATTATGGCTAACATCTCCTTTTCGTTAGTGGAGTAATTTTGCTCAGTTGTCGTTAATGTTCTAGATATAAAAGATATTGGGTTTTTTCCCTGGCTCAGTACTGCTCCTATTGCATAGTTACTGGCATCTGTAGTTAAATCAAATCCTTTCTCAAAGTCAGGTTGATAAAGTTCTATTTTTCCTTTAATTTATTTTTTATTTCTTCAATTGCTCCTAGTGCTTCTTTGTCTAAGTTAACTTTCACTTTTGTGCTTTTATTTTTCAATATACTACCGTTTTCTCCCTTTAAGTAAATCGTTAATGGCTTGCATATATGTGCGAAGTTCTTCACGAATTTCCTGTAGTAGGAGGCTAGTCCTAAAAATGACCTTAATCCTTTTAGTGTTTCCGGTGATTTAAACCTATCTATATGTCTTATTTTTGGAAAAAATTTGATTTTTCCTTCGAGATTTTCATATTGGCTGCATGTAGCGTTTGCACAATATTTGTGATGTCTTTAATATGTTGCTCTGGGTCAGCAGAGTAAATTAGAACATCGTCGATATATACATATGCACATTTTCCAATAAATGGTCTCAGAATATCGTTCACACATCTCTGAAATGTAGCTGGAGCATTCTTTAGGCCGAATGGTAGGCGAAGGAACTCATATTTTGCCCCATTGACTGAAAATGCAGTCTTCTCCCTGTCTCCTGGTTTAATCATTATTTGGTGAAATCCAGACTCTAGATCTAATGTTGTAAAGTATCTTGCCTTACCTTAATTCTGCAATGTCATTGTTATATCCGGTATGGGATATCTATCTGGTATTGTCTGCTTGTTTAATTTTTGAAAGTCTATAACTATTCTTTTCTTTGGTTTTGCTTCCTCATCTATACCCTTTTTTGACACTGTCCATATTGGTGAATTATATGGGCTTTTACTTTCCCTAATTATTTCATTCATATATCATTCATCATATTTAAAAGTTTTTGTATTTCCTTCTTGACAAACTCCTGATCTGCATATGGATAGGGATATTGTCGTACCCAAACAGGTTCTCTGGTTTCAGTCCTGATCTCTGCTTGTATTGTGGTAGTAAAGGGTAAAATTTCATTATTATAGTTATTTTCCATTAACTCCTTAATTTCTTTTTCATAAGTTTTATCTCCTATCGTATAGTTTATTTGTTCCTTTTTTAATTATGCTGCTTCTTCAAAAGTTATTGAATACTCAAATAAGTCTAGCTTGGTTTTCATTTTTCGTAAAGCATCTCCTCCTAATATTATGTCGAATTCTTTTAAGTCTTCTGTTTCGTAAAAATCTATGTCAAACCCTACAAGATTGATTTCCCTCTTGTGAGTAACTGTTGATGTTCCATGCAATGTATTGAATCTAAAGGGTTTTGTTAATTTAATTCTTTCCGCAAAGGGATAACTTTTATTCACGCAGCTACTGGTCGCACCTGAATCAATTAAAGTATGCACGAATCTTCCATCTGGTGCAGTACGTCTAAGCGTTGGAAGACCGTGGTATCTTATCAAAAAATGCTTTTGTACCTTACGGCTATTATTTTCATAACTTACGCTAGGCGCTTCGTTCTAGAGTGATTCTGCATCGTTTTCCTGTGCGTCGTTTATATGGTTCATGCGTAATGTTTTCCTTTGGTGTGCATTAGAGGTTTCGTCTCTATCCCGTTTAAACTGATTACCAACTCTCTGCATTGCTGTTCTGAGTCGGCTTGGTGTCTGCCTTGGTTCCTGTTGTATGTGTTGCGGTGCAGGATTATACGGTTGTCTTCTGAATCTTGTAGATGAAGAATCTATCTCCATAGGTTCTACTGATTGCATTACTTGTTGAGGTTGCATATAGTTTAGCTGGAATCTTTGTTGGTTTTGTGGGATTTGCCACTGCTGTTGATTACTTTGTTGCACCCTGGGTATGTACTCTAGTTGATGGTAGTGTGAATCGTGTTGCATAGTTCTGGCTATGCCGTAGGCTTCCATCAGGTTTGTACAGCTTCTGGAGTACAGCGCATTTTTTGTGGCTGAGCTCCTTAGTCCCGCGATAAAGGTTCTTACTGCTTTCATCTGGACTTCCTTGGATAGAGCACTGATCACATATTCGTTTTAATGTGATATCTCTATTTTGGACAAAACTACATTAAGTGCCTGATTTAGCTGGTCGTAGTATATGTGTAGAGGTTTCTCTGCTTGCCTGATTCTCATCATATCTTCCTCGAGGACATAGAGTGGACGTTGGTCGGCGTAAGAATCATCCAAACAATCAGTGATTTCCTCAAAATTTAGTTTGGTATTATTGTTGATGAGGATTTGTGCAGCTCGTCCCGTAACCTTTCCTCTAAGCAAGATTAGGGCTTCTGTAAAGATATTCTGACCGCGGAATATCTTCACATTGTTCATTAATGTCACTGCTAGCTTTCTCCAGTTCCTGTATTCGTGATAATCTCCGCAAAAGTTCGTTAGGGCTGACTTAAAGAGTCCTAAGTCGACTTCCTTGGGATCTGTGTATGTACAGACTTCGTCCTGTGCCTCGATTACTGGTGTTGTACCAATTTGGGTTTCGGCGAATTTCCTCTGCAAATCAAGTACTATCGCTTGGAGTGCTTGGATCTCTGCTGCTTGTTGTGCCATTTTATTTTATTGTTTTTTTGTTTTTAATTTGTAAATCATTTGAAATAAACTCGAATTTTATTTCTGAATTCACTGTTATTTCTTTGTCGCGAAGGATTTTTTACCGAATCCTTTTATTGACCGGTCCCTGCTCGGGCGCCAATTAAGAATAGTTTTTAATTATTCTTTAAAAAATGTATTTCTCTTGGATTCCTCCAAGGTTTCTTTATTCAAATATATGTATATAAGTTTACACCATGAACAATAATATACTACCGGCTATGCCTAAGATTATATTCGAACTAAGGACAAGTGTTGAATGCGCGTCACTCTTTTATAGCAGTGCAGTCAACTCGTGTC
>NW_026091580.1:0-8058 GCF_024586455.1 Bactrocera neohumeralis
AAAGGATATGGTCGGACAGAGGAGATTATCCTGATCAGGATATATAGTTATAGCCGCAGGAAGCTTATAGTTTTCGAGATATTTGCGTTTAAAGTTGAAAATTTGCAATATTTTCGATATATAAAATTAATTTTGCACTTATATTTTTCACTTTTATATCCACTAACAATTCACTAATTCATTTTTACACATTTATTTTATATGATATAGTGCAAAAATAGCTTTTAATATACATTTAAATTATTGTTGAATTATGATTAGAAGATAAGAATAACTAATGAATTACAAACTGTCAAATAATGTGTTACCTTATCGACATCATTTGTAAAATCACTAAATGAAATAAAGTGAAGACGAATTACCCCAAATACGAGAATCAACAACCTATAAAAAAAATAACACCGATCGGTCAAACACCGGGGTATATCAGATTTTTTTTCGCGTAAAACTTCTTTTTGCGTGGGCGGCCTTCGGCGGCGCTTCAAAAAAAGCGCTGGCGAGCGGTCCCAACACCGGGGTGTATCAAACTTTTCTCCGTTTTGCATGGGCGGGTTTCGGCCGCGCTAAAAAAAAATAACCTGGCGGTGCACCGGGTGTATCAAATTTTCGCGTGAACTCCTTTTAGCATGGGCGGCCTTCGGTCGCACTTCAAAAACCCTGGTCGGACAAACACCGGGGTGTGTCAAATTATTTTCGCGTTGCACTTCTTTTTCGTAGGCGGCCTTCGACAGTGCTTCAAAATTACCCTTGTCGATCCAACACCGGGTGTATACATTTTTCTCCGTGAACTCATTTTTACATTGGCGGACACTTCATGCCGCTTATATTTGTGTTTATCAACGATTATGTTTCCTGTATTTAATATTTCTTTATATATTTTTTTGTCTCAGTTTGTAAAATATTTTAGTATGGTAACACTGATTATTTGTCAGTTTGTAATTTATTTATTCTTAAACAATCATAATTCAACAATAATTTAGATGTATATTAAAAAGGCTTTTTTTACTATATTATATAAAATAAATGTGTACAAATGAATTAGTGAAGTGTTAGTGGATATAAAAGTGAAAAATATAAGTGCAAAAATTAATTTTAAATCGAAAATATTTAATTAAAATATTGCAAATTTTCAACTTTAAACGCGAATATCTCGAATTCTTGTTCTGGAGAATCTCCTCTATCCGACCACACCCATTTTATTCCCGAAATCCTGGGACGGTATACTAAAAAAGCCGACCTAAGACAAAAAAAAAAGAGTGAGCTGTCAGTTGACATCTAGCAGATGTGAAACACCGAAATTATTTTATACAAGTAATAAGTTAAAAGTAGAGATTATGACAGGAACTAGATATGGTACACAATGAAAGAATACAATATTATGAATTTTTGCAGAAAATAATGACAGATAGTTTATTCAATAAACATTTATTTTCTTTATATTCAAAATAGTATCCAAATATTTGTTTAAAATCAAGTCAACTCAATTATTTTCATCAGTGACTTCCGTAATAGCTGCATTCAAAGTTGCGTCTGACGGTATTACTGTGACAATTGGTCGATGATAACCGAAGTATGTTACAAAAGTATTAGACATCACATTATCAAGATATCTAATAAAATACAGCATCTATTGTTGTTCCATATCTAGTAGTACATTCTCTCGAATTGTTGTTTATTTCAACTGAAATTCTTCTTGGAGGAACGATATTAAGGCATATACCCATAAAGATATGATTGTCGCCGTGGCGATACAGGCCGTGTTATCACCACGCTATATTATTATTATGGAATATTTGGGCGATACGCAGTCTATGCGTAGTGTATATGTAGCATATATATATGTATATTAGGGTGTCCGTTATTTACCAAATTGATTATTTTTGACGAGACGCCCCCTAAACTTTTAGTTTTCCATCTAAAAAAAATATCAGACCATAAAAAGCCCTTAATTTTCATAACAAACCTTGCCCCAAACACGATACATTTCCCATTGAAATTACATGGGATTTTGCCACTTTTTACGAATATTTTGTTTTCTCTGGAGCTTTCTCGTTTGTAGGAATAAAGAGTCATATTCTTGTACAAGAGTGAATGCTCTACAAAAAAGTCTGAACAATTTTCGATATACTCACTCTTTTTTTGAAACCTGTAAAGCCATGTAACCCCTTAACCGAGTTTTATGAAATTTCGAAAATCATTTTTTTTTCACTCTGTTCTAGATAAGAATCAGAGTAGAGCCGGATTTATGACCAACAAAAAATTATATTTTTTAGAATAAGCAATTCGAAAATTCCAGAAATTACCCAGAAGTTAACTTCAACCTTGAATAACTTTTAAAGGAGTGAGTATATCGAAAAATTGTTCAGACTTTTTTGTAGAGCATTCAATTCTGTACAAGAATAGACTTTTATTCTTACAAACGAGAAAGTTATAGAGAAAAAAAAATATTCGTGTAAAGTGGCAAAATCCCATGTAATTTCAATGGGAAATGTATCGTGTTTGGGGCAAGGTTTATTATGAAAATTAAGGAGCTTTATGGTCTGATATTTTTAGATAGAAAAACTAAAAGTTTAGGGCGTCTCGTCAAAAACAGTCAATTTGTAAATAACGGACACCCTAATGTATATATGCATATTTTTGCGGCTTGCAAAAATCTGTGAAAATATGTATGCAAAGCTCATACATAAACATACATATTTACGCTAGTTTGTTGCAGAAGTGTTGTGATTGTAACCACGGCCTGTATTGTCACGGCGACAATCACGTTTACCCGCGCCTATAGATGTTTCACATCAAAACTTAATATATTACAATAACATTATTACAGTTCATTTTAATTTTTTCATACACATCTACATATTAGTAAGTACAATTCAAATTCAAATCATTGATATTATCGTTTTTCTGTAATATAACGTGCGCGCACTACTCTATATGTAGATACATATGTATGTGCGTATGTCATACCCAAAACAAATAATGCATACACAAGTCTACATATGTACACATATCTGCGTACACATGTAAATATGTCGCCGCATAAACTACAAATATTGTTCTACAAAAACAACAATCGTCTCAAAAAGCATTAGCAGCGTCAAGTGTTGAGTGTACATATTTACATGCATACATACATATGTTGCATGTTGACAAATATACAAACATTATGCGTATGGTCTGTCATATTTGTTTACATACACACATAATATATATATGAGCACATGTGCGACCATTAGATCTTTTAAAGATGATATCAAAACTTGTAATGTAAATGTACACATTAAAACTAATTACTTTAAACTTATATTAAATATTTGGGTAATAATACAAACTTTACTACATTACATATTTTTAATGATTTTATGGATTCTTGATGAAAAGCATATATGTATGTATGTAGGTAAATTTTAATATATGTACATACATACAAAACGTTGTTTGCCATGTAAATTATTTCTAGGAAACATTTTTTTAGTTCAATAAAAATAACTATCTACTACTAAGTGTGCGGGGATGTATTTTATAATCGAAAGCAATTAAACAATGAAAAATTTAAGTTAATAAATTAATCCTTATTAAAGTAACGAATATATTTTAAATTACAATTTTTGATAGCTTTCTAAATATCAAAAATAATTATTCATATTATCCTATCAATTATGGCAATTGAAAAAAAAAAAAATAATCTCTCAGTGCAATAGAATGTACAATATTCTTGGTTAGCACGTCTTTAGCCAAACAAACAAACTGGAGGGTTTTCCCACGCGAGAACATGCCACATATAGTTGTCCGTGGGAAAAGCATGGTGTTTCCAAATCTAAGCCACATACAGACAATGTCTGGCCTTGTGACTTATTGATCGTCATAGCGAATGCTAATCTAATGGGGAATTGAGTGCGTTTGAATTCAATTGGCACATCTGTAGTAATCATAGGGATTCGTGGCAGCAACACATTTTCGCCTTGAAACTTGCCATTCAAGATGATGGCTTCAATGACGTTTTTCATTAATTTTTTAATGACTAACCGTGTGCCATTACACAGCCGTGGTGGGTTTAAATTGCGAAGCAGAATAATCGGAGATCCAACCTTCAATTGTAAATGATGTGGTGGCATGCCTGGCAAATCCAATGAATTTAAAAACTCAATTGGATAATTCACAGTCTCGTTGGTATCGCAAACTGCATCGATAGATTTGTATGACACCAAGTCCCCAGGCAACAACTGTTGAATCTTTAAATTTAACCCATTGACGTCCACATTTTTAGCTGCCAAAATCGCTCTTTCTGCCAGCCACTTACGATTTGCATATTGTGTGTGTACGTCGGGAAATATGTGATCGATGAGAGTATTTTGCGAGTCGATGATTGTGCAGAAGTCCGTCTGTAATTTGATGCATCCAGTATTTTCATGTACATCAACTTTCCCATCACCAATATCTAACAGTTGTTTAGAGAAATTTTCGGCGGATGGATCCTGAAGCATTTGAACGCGCATGTTCACCGTCAGTTGTACTTTTTCAACATTACGTCATAGTCGCCATGATTTTAAGCAAGCATTAATTTCATCAGCGTACGTTGAACGTGGAATAACGGGAAGTGTTTGTCCAAAATCACCAGAAAGGAGTAGCAAAGTGCCGACAAATAGTTTATCTTTGTTTTTTATATCCTTTAATGTCCTATCTAATGCCTCAAGCGAATGTTTGTGTGCCATAGTGCATTCATCCCAAATAATAATTTTACATTGTTTCAGCACTATGGCCATAGACGATTGTTTTTATGTTGCACACTGCATCTCGATTATTTTGAATGTTCAACGGTATATTTATTAATCACCTACACTTTTTCGTTTTGATTTCAAACTATTTCCAAAAATAGTT
Organism: Bactrocera neohumeralis; assembly: GCF_024586455.1. Classification (NCBI taxonomy): domain Eukaryota; kingdom Metazoa; phylum Arthropoda; class Insecta; order Diptera; family Tephritidae; genus Bactrocera; species Bactrocera neohumeralis. The sequence goes on from NW_026091580.1 coordinate 4,879, forward strand.
AAGAACAATATATACAGGTACGATAATGGCCGTTGTTGACGGGAGCTTACAACACGCGTTTATTTACATGATATCACTTAATAAACTGAGAGTTAAAACTGTCTTTGTCAGATTAATAAATTGTAATTAAATAATTATTGCACTGGAAATGAAGGATAAATTTATGATGACAGTAAAATTAACATAAGAGTTGCACAGAAAAATTAAAGAAATAGGTATAACAGTGACTGCTACGATTGATACACAAATAAAACCAAAAAAATGGCTGAAAAATGTATAGTGAGTAAGACAGGAGACCGGCATCGTCCTCATCCCTACTCTCATAATTAATGGAACTTGAAATTATGAACTATGAATAAGAATTTATCGTACTACAATTGTAATATTCGGTTGCCATCTTGCAACCCTATTGCGGATATGCAGATAGAATTTCGTCAACGATATCTCACGAACAAATCAACCGATCTTGACACGGTTTGCGGCCATCGACGTGATTTTTCAGAATCGAAAGCTGATTAGTCTTCAGAATTAATCGGTCGAGTCGTTTCAGAGTTGTTTCAAAAAAATCGATTTTGGCGATTTCTTTCGTCCACGATTTCTCGCAAGAAAATTGATCGATTTTGACCCGGTTTACGGTAATCGGCGTAGTTTTGTGTGGTTGAATGCTGATTAGTTTATGTAAGTGATAGATATAGCAGTTTAGAAGTTATTCCCAAAAAACCACTTTTGAAAAAATTTTTTTTGCTGTTTTTTTGAGTTTTCTCGAAATCTACCGATCCGAATCGGCTCAAAATTTTAGAAAATCTAAGTTAAGTGAAACTCTTTGAAATGCCGTTGGGTTGGCTTGATCCGGTTATAAGCGGGTCCAATAACTTCCCGATTTTAGAAAATTTTTAATTTTCTTCGCGGAAAGTTAAAAAAATTTAGGGGTGGACCACCCTTAACATTTAGGATGATGAAAAATAGATGTTGTCCGATTCTCCATTCTAGCCGATATGCACGCTAAGATTCACGAAAATCGGTCGAGTGGTTTCAGAAGAAACGAAACGGAGTTCGACGGGTTTTCGTGCATTTATTGTCAGACATACAACCCGAAGTGGGATTGTGGTGTCCGCAAGGTCCATGAACCATATTGGTTTTCACCATTTGGTATAATACTGTATCTTTCTCTGCATCAGGAATTTCCACAGAAATGAGTTCATCAGTTTGATCTGGTGTAACCACCATCCACCATCCAAAGAAGAATGTGTGCGTACGGCTAACTTTTTTTGCTACTCAACAGAATACATCCAGCATCTAACAGCACCATATATATGTACCATATGTTGCTTCAAGATAAAGTCCATCAAACATCGCTGCTGTTGTTTGAAAAGTCGTGCTGTGACATCGTGACGATCGCTTGCTGATTGACCGCGTTCCATAATTCCACATGTATGTCATCGCATCCTGGGAGTACTCGTTCATGTGCCTTGGGCTGCCATACGTTGATGGCAAAAGGAACGCCGACCGATATTAGCGCGACCTCTTCGTGGCTTCGTAAGAAATTTCAATCTGTAATTGATCACTTTATGTGAAACATAACGTTTTCACTGAATAATTTTCAATAATTTTTCTTTTGAATAGCCGGAATAAAAAAAGCATGCGACCGAAATTGAATGACTCAAATATTTGACAAATAAAAATATTAAAAAACAAAACAAACAAAAATTGAAAAAAAAAAATTTGTATGGAAAAATGTTACTTTTTGGGAATTTTCCAATTTCCAATTTCCCTTAACATTTAGGAGGATGAAAAATAGATGTTGTCCGATTCTCCACCCTAGCCGATATGCACGCTAAGATTCACGAAAATCGGTCGAGCGGTTTCAGAGGAGTTCAATAACGTACACCGTGACACGAAAAATTGGATTATGATTATTTGTATAAAACCTGGAATTTATTCATTAAAATCACCACCAGAAGTCGTTTTATCCGTTGTAACCGAGCGATCATGGAAGAGAAATATTTTTTCTAATATGCCACAAGACAAAACTAGAAATGAAGTTCATAAGCCTCGCGCTGTCAGATAAAACGATTTACCTCCTCATTGAATGTGCTAACACTTTCGATTTGCAAAGAAAGTAAAATGAAGACTGACTACAGAAATGATCCTGTGAAGTATAGTCAGAGATAAAAGAGATCCCCAACTCTCCTGTCACTGGAAATGTGAGAACCGCTCCGAACTTTGACAGTTGACTGGATTGGGTAGGTTTTGACGTTTTGCAATTGGAATGACTGGAACGGCCAGATTGAAATTATACAAAAATATATGTGAACGGAGGAATTTGTCGCCGCCGTTCAAGATCGCTAATAAAAATTTAAAAAATAAAATCAAAGAAAACGCGAAATTTAAAATATATTTCATGAAACGTTTTGCTATTTGATGCATAGAATAAATAATTTTCAATTACCAATGATTAAAAACATTTATTATTTGAGAACTAACAGGCTTAATTCACCTTATTAAGTAGTGAAATATCAAAAGTCAGTTGTTTTAATATATCATTAAATCATAAAAAGGATTTAAGTAGTTTCGCCATATATTAAAAGTCCAATATACAATAATTTGCAATCGTAATAAATTTTGGGTGTTTAATTTAAATGCCCAGAAATTCTTATTTTGTTCGATGGCCCATTGGAAAATATTATAAAAACGCTTTTTTTGAGGCGCTCCCGCACTGAAATAAGTTCATCCCATTATCCCTGGTATAGTCTTAACTTTTCAACGGCCAACGCAGAGTATTTCAACCAAAAGTCACACAAGTTGAGAATTGCAGAAATGAAACAGAAACGAAAGAAAACAAATAATGCACAAGGATACAAACATACATATGCGCACACATGTGAATATAACAACCAAAATTGAAACATTGTTCTACATTGTAAATATGTACACTTATTGCTTCATGCGAAATCTCCGTTGTCACATACAACCAAACGAAGCTCAGCTGTTTAGTCGAAAGGAAACGTGGAAGAACTGACGCGACGACAAAGCCCTCACAACATTGTGTTGTTGGTAGAAAACTCGAGCTGTGCCGAAACACAAACGAACGATCGCCAATCGCCACTGCTTCCTTGCCGCTGTAACAGCCTCTCCGACAAACCAGCGTAAATTGGTTTGTATGATTCCAATCGACTTTGG
>NW_026091581.1:0-9023 GCF_024586455.1 Bactrocera neohumeralis
TTTGTGAAAAAAAGGGCAAGGAGGATTGCATTTTTTCCCCCAGCATATTCCTTTTTTTTTTTCCGGCACAAAGGCAAAGCACATTGATCACTTCAACGAGTTTCCTCAATTTAAAAAAAAACATCTACATAAAAAAAGTATTGGGGTGTACATATAAAAAAAGTAACAAAAAGGGACAAAAAGAAAATATTTAAAAATTAATATAGCTTTTAAAAAAACAAAAAAAATAAAATTAAATATTATATAAAACAACCACAAAAAAGGCCCCCTGACGATTTTTGCAATATTCTTCTTTTTTTAATTAAGCGTAGACACCGCTTACGCGATTATAAAAAGTTACGCCAGCAAAACTCATCCGAGGCTTGTTTTTTATTTTAAAGGGGTTTTTTACGTGGCGAGTCTCAAACCCAGCGCACACCCCCAGGGGGGATGTTTGCCTTCCCCACTTTAGCTTCCTTAAAACCCGTCAAAGACCAAGTCGTAAGCTGCTTGAGTCAAAAAAAAATCGTTTCGGGCCCCTCCCAAATAAAGGCGATCAGAGAACTTTCCCCCCACTTGCGTAACCCACACACATGACTCCATCCTAAAATTTTTCAGGGAATTTATTTTGGGTTTTTTCCAAGGAAATTTTTGATGGGATAAAAAAAAATTAAAGTTCAAAAAAACCCTAGTATATATATATATATATTTTCAAAATTTTGCTGCTACGGGTACTAAATGAAAAACCCTTTTATATATATAAATGATCGGGAGGAAAAAAAAATGAGTTGTAGTTCTTTTTATCCCAGAATTTTAAAAAAAGGTTCCGTCCGTCTGTGAAAGGGTTACTTCCCAAAAATTGGGGGGAATATCGTAATGAAACTTAACACATATTCCCAGACAAAATATGGGGGAATGAGTTGAAGAACATCGAAACAGGAAAGGCCCCTGGGCTAAGACTTTTAAAAAAAGGGGTCTTGGCCCGTCCTTTAAGGGTTTAGTGACAAAAACCAATACCAAAATTCGGGAACCCGGTTTTCCTAAATATTTATTTTTTAAATCTTAATCTTTTTCCCAATTTTTAAAATTTTTACATTTATCCCATTATCCGCTTTAAAAAAATGAGATCAAAAGAAAGGGCCTTATCTCGTTTTAGTTCCAGTTATTTTATGGAACCCCCGACAAATTTTAATAAAAAAAAATTTTTATAGTAATAGTTAAAAAAGGATTTATTTTATAGTTTTTTAAACATTGAGCTCTTTTGGCAATAATAGGGGAAAAACAAAAAAAATTAAAAGTTGAAACACCAAATATTATAATTTAAAAAAATCCATAAATTTTAGTTGTTATCTTCAAATGGCGTAGTTACAGCTGTCGTAGTCTTGTTTTTTGAATTATATAAATTTTCAGTAAAGAATTTTTGGAATTTTCGGTTGATAAAAAAGAAATTTCACTTGAAAAAACTTGGTTTTTTACGTGTTTCGGAAATCCCCCGGAAAATCAATTATCAATGTTTGTTCAGCAAAATTTTAAACTTTTGGAAATGAAACATCTTTGACGTTAAACAAGGGGGCCCCAAAAGGATGTTGTTAATGAAATATAAAAAAAGTCACCAAAATAATTTAGAATAACCGTAAATTGTTTTTGGGGGAGATAGTAGACCATTTAAAAAATATCAAAGAATATGTCCCCAATCATACCCCTCAGTGGGGGGTTTTGGGTTTTAAATTTTTTTGTAGATGTTAAAAAGCTTTAAAAAGTTTTCAAGTTTGGGCTCTTTATTTACTGGAAAATGAAAAAATCGACTTTTTACATTTTAGGAACGCGGGGGAAAGGGGTTTATTAACTACCTTCAAAAAGGGACCATCAACAGCAATTATTACAAAACCCTTTTTGGTTTTTTTAAAAGAACGAAATCCCCGAAAAATGGCCGCATTTAACAAAAAAGTTCTGTTTCAGCGGGCAAACTCTGGGAAAATGAAAGCAAACATATTTGAATTTTTCCCGCTTTCATCATATTCTCCATATCTGCTCCCCAGTGTCTGTTTCCGGTTCTCAGGTATCAAGGAAAGATCGCTAGGAAGGGACAAATTTCACACTTCAAAAATGGTATCAAAAGTTGGACAGTCGCTAAAATTAGTCTCTATGTACCATTGAAAGGAACTATGTTGAATAAAAACAGATTTTGTCGGTATTACGTAAGGTTGCTATATATATTCTGGCCTAATAATGTAAATAAGCATATTTATCAACGAAAATGTTTTTTTTTTTTTTTTTTTTTTTTTTTTTTTCGATTGCTGTTTTCTTTCCGGGCTCATACGCATAGATCCATGATTCGTCACCTGTGACGATCTTATAAACGTCTTTTGAAGCACCGTGATCGTATTTTTTCTGCATTTCTTTACCAATCCACACGAGCCTTTTTTTGAGCGATTGTCAAATTTGTGGGATCAACGAGAACAAACCTTTTTACGGCCAGGTGTTGCTGAGGTGGCAAAGGAATGTATGCTGGTGGGGAGAAGGTATGCATTGCCTCTATCTGAAGTATGTTACATGACGGTCTTGCATTATCAGGTCACGTATGGCATCGATGTTTCCTGGCACAACGGCTGTTTTCGGACGACCTTCACGGAATTCGTCTTGGAGCGAGCGTCGGCCACGATTGAATTCGTTGTACCAGTTTTTCACAGTGCTATAGGATGGTGCTTCGTAGCCATACAAAGATTTTAGTTCATCGATGCACTCTTGTCGTGATAATCCACGTCGAAAGTTGTGAAAAATGATCGCACGAAAATGTTCACGAGTTAATTCCATTTTTTAGCCGAGATGAATTTTTAATTGCCTGTAAAAAAAATAATTCACGATTAAATGACAAAACGTTCTGGTGATGTTATACTAAAAAATCAAAACTTTCAATGGAAATGTCAGATTGCACCTGGCAACGCTTGGTGTTGCCCTAGGCCAGAATAAGTATGGCAGCTTCCTCGTATGGTAGGCAGGGAATCTGTCGAAATGCTAACAGGAACATGTATATCTTCTTGCACATCTTCAATGATTAAAGCAGAACCAATACTTTCAGGTATTGCAAAATGTTAACATGAATGGGAAGATATGTATATTGAAGGTCTTACTCACTTAGTTTTACTAGTATGTTTTTAAACGCGTAAACGAAAAAATTTTACACAAGAGGCTAAATTTAAAATTTCCAAAATTTCCCAAAAAAACTTGTTTTTTTTAATTTCATTAAAATATCACACGATCCCCAAAATGAAGGTAATTAGGAAAAGGAATTTTTTTATATGGGATATGGGGCAAAAAAAGGGACGGGGTAATTTCATTAAAAATTTTTAAATGCTCAGGTATTTCTTCAAACATATTTTGAAACAATTTTTTATATAAACAAAATAAGGAAATGATTGAGGGAAAAGAACATTTAAATAAGGGATATGTGTGCTCAGGGAAAGTATTAAACATATTCAGTCCATTTTGATACACAGAATAACTATTGTCAGGAAAAGGGTTCTGTCTGAGTTTAATTGCATATCTTACAAATTGGGTATTTTTGGTAAACTCAACTGTAGATCTAAAGGGGGCACAAATGCGGTACCAAGGGGTTGAACAGGTTCCAAACGGGACCACGCCGTTTTTCCCAAAAGTTTTTAAAGGGGGAACTTTCCATTGCGATTGCCTATGCAAAAATTTTCGTCCTGTATTTTAATTTAGTGCCCAGTTTTGGGCCCTTTGTTTTCGTTCAATGGGATTTTGAGGGGGTGGCGGGGGTCAATTTTTTTTCATATGAACGACACCACCAATCTTTTTTTACGAATGTGAAAAATTTTTATCAGTTCTTAATAAATTAAATGTTTGCGTAATTTGTCTTTGTTAAAAAAAAATTATTTTTTTACCCTTTTTTAGGTGGATTTTAGAAAAAAATGGGGAAGGAAAATTTTGATTTGTAAAATATCTTAATTCTGTTGATATTATTTCCAGGGGTTTGGAGTCATTCACTGCAAAAGCAGTTGGACGATCCACCCGGTACGCAATTTACTACATTTGATTTGCATAATACTACTTTATCTTATGTTATACTAGTTCATAAAATATTAGACCTAGGTAAGAAGAAATTTATATTACGACTTCGAAAACGTATAGTACTACTGTAAAGTGTCACTTGGACGTTATGGAACAATTTTACCTTAAAATTTACTTTCACAAATAAGCTGGTTTGTTATTAAGATAAAATGTGATACATTTAGAGCAAAGGGTTCAGTTTAACTTCGTAATTTTAACCACAAATAGATTCACAAACGTCATTCAAATACATATTATATATAGGAACATGTTTAATATTCTTACCATCAAAAGTAAATTTTTGTCCAGAATCACTGAAATAATAATACATACAAAGTCTGTCGCAAAAGAAACAGGACTGTTAAAAAAAACAACAAAAAATTAATATTTTTCAAAAGTTATATTTTTTTATTCAAAGTAGTTTCCTTGTGCTTCGATACAGCATTTAGCCCGGTCAATTAACATTTCAAATGATGTTTAAGGTCATTTTTTCCCGGAATGCTCTTGAAATATCAGTCATCGCCTTTTGGATAGCTGAAATGTCCTGAAACCAGTGTCCTTTCATTAGGCAAATGAAGTTTTCCAAATAGGTAAAATCAAGGGGTGCCAGATCAGGTGATGATGATGGTTAATATGGGTTTTTGTCAAAAGAAAACGGTGACAGCGTCGACCGATGACGCGCATTATCGTGCAACGAGCGCCAGGACCCTGCCTCACGGTATTGTGGTCGAGCACGACGAATGCGTGACAAAAGACGCTTCATAACACCAAGGTAAAACACAGCATTAATCGTTTGGCCAGGTGGGACGAACTCTCGGTGTACAATACCCTCGGAATCGTAAAAACAAATCAGCATTGTCTTTATTTTTGAGTTCTGAAGACGACCGACTTCTGATCGTCACAGAGGTCCTCACGACCTTCTTGGAATCGCTTAAACCACTCATGCACATTACTACGGGATGGGCACTGATCACCATAATCGTTTTTTTTATCATTTGAAATGTTTCAGTAAACGTTTTCCCAAGTTTTAAACAAAATTTAATATTTGCTCTTTGTTCAAAATGCATTTTACGACCGATGACCAAAAGCTGCTGTCACTTTTTGATCGATAACATCGATTGTAGTTATCCAATAGTCTTAAATTTTACACGAAATGTCAACAAGAGATCCGACTTTTTATTCATATACCCACCAATAGGAGGCATACAAGAAACAGTTATATTTAAAAAGTTCTGTTTCCTTTGCGACAGACCTTGTAGATGCAACATATTATAAGCTATTGATAGACAATTTTCTCATAAAACTACATCATTCGACGTTTAGAATTATATTTTTTCAAACGACAGGTACAGGTATTACTAACACTTCCTGTGTTTGTAGCTAGTGAAGAACGCTGTTTCCCCTATTGCATTTTATCAAAACCTACCTTTTTTATGGATATGCCATTATCCCACATACAATTTTCGCAGCGCATGCAGAAAGCAGGTTCCACATGCTTGAATTTCTACAAGTAAGCCACAAACAGCCGTGGCTAAATGGAAACGTGTAAGGTGGTGATTCCGCATCACCATGATCGCATGTAATCAGTCTAGTGGATCCCTCCCTTGGAGGATGGAGTCATGTAGAAGTTCACGCAAGTGAGGAAAGTTCTCTGATCGCCATTCACTTGGGAGTGGCCAGAAACGATTCTTTTACACATGACTCAAGCAGCTCACTACTTCCGGTCTTTGACCAAGTATCTCTAGGTAACCTAAGAACATCCGTTCGAAGGCGAGCTAAAGTGAGAAGGCAAAAACATCACCTACATAGGTTGTGCGCTGGGTTGGGACCCGCCACGTAAAAGTCACCCCAATGAAAACCGACAAGCAGCCTCGGATGAGAGACCCCCTTTTGATGACGACCATGGCAACGAAATAAGGACTAAGAATTAAGGGCATGCACCTGGAATGTCCGGTCCCTTAATTGGGAAGGTGCCGCTGCCCAGCTGGTTGATGTCTTCGTAAAAACAAAGGCTGACATCACCGCCGTCCAAGAAATGCGATGGACGGGACAAGGACAGAGACGAGTAGGTCCTTGTGACATTTACTACAATGGCCATATAAAGGAGCGCAAGTTTGGTGTTGGATAAGTGGTAGGAGAGAGACTCCGTCGCCGAGACTATCATTCACCTGCCCACGCCCCGACGGAAGAGAAGGACGATGTGACCAAAGATGCCTTCTATGAATGCTTGGAGCGCGCTTATGAAGGCTGCCCCCGCCACGATGTCAAAATCGTGCTTGGCGACTTTAACGCCAGGGTGGGCAAAGAAGGTATATTTGGCACTACGGTCGGTAAATTCAGCGTCCACGACGAAACATCCCCAAATGGGTTGAGGCTGATTGACTTCGCCGGGGCCCGAAATATAGTTATCTGTAGTACTAGATTTCAGCATAAGAAGATTCATCAAGCTACCTGGCTGTCTCCGGATCGAAAAACTACCAACCAGATCGATCATGTTGTGACAGACGGAAGACACGTCTCCAGTGATTTAGATGTGCGTGCGCTTCGAGGTCCTAACATCGACTCGGATCACTATCTTGTTGCAGCCAAGAGTCGCACCTGCCTCTGTGCAGCAAAAACGCACGTCAACAAACACAAGGAAGGTTCGACGTCGAGAAGCGGCAATCGCAACAGATAGCAGAACGATTTTTCTACTCAACATGCACTCCTGCTCTGAGAGCACTCGTCAACATCTCGGTATAGAGACTGTGGGACAGCATTTCACGCTCACTTACGTGATTGCAAGCGAAACCGTGTTTTCCGGAAAATGCGAAAAGAACAACTATTACAATGAGAATTGGAGGCTGCTACCTCGCAACGTTACGATCGACCACTACACGTGCGGGATGGGATAAATACCAAAGGTTGAAGAGGGAAGCGAGCCGCATTGAGACAAAAGGGAAGATAGAGGCCGAAATGCGTAGTACGAAGAGCTTGATAGCCGACCGGGGTAATGCTCGAAAATTCTACGAAAAATGCGGGGCTTACAGAAGGTTTCAAAACCGGAGCATACTCTTGTGGAACCCCCAAAGATGATCTAGCACTGATGCCCAGAGCATAGTTAAAAATTAGGTGGGGAAAACTTCTTTCCCGCCTGCTGAATGGCAGTGAGATTATCACGCCAGGAAATGGTGAACCCGATTCCCAATCGATGACGATGGAGAAAGTTCCATTCCCCGACCATGAAGAAGTTCGAATAGCAAATGCCCGCCTGAAGAACAACTAAGCGGCAGGAGCCGACGGAATTTTTCCCACTCCACATTTAAGGAGTAATTGTAATATTCTTTTGGTTGAGTGTCTAGGCCAAATAATCCATAGTTAGGCATTTTAAAGATGCAGTATTAACTATATACCGACATCGAGAATTTGCAAGAAAAAAGGGAAATTTTAGGTTAGTTTTTGGCAATAGTGTCACCCAGGAATGATAGTGCTAACGAAATAAACGATTAATTATTCAAAAGTTCCCGACAAATAAAAAAACAAAGCGATAGACACCGTGACAATATCGAAGATGCAGCTATAATCCCAGGAGTTTTTTAAAATTTATTAAACTCTACTGACTACCACCCAATGGGTTTAAAAATTGAATGCCAATTTTGCTTGAGAATTTAAATCCTCAAAGTTTTTACAACGGGACGAGGCTGATATTCGAATTGAAGCCAATTTAACCTTAGCAACATTATCAGCCGTTCACAGCTGCTCAACTAGATCATATCAAGAATTCCGATGATCCCAAGTAATTTTGCCAATCCTAGTAAACGGCTTCACTTCCAGTGAAAAAATATTTCGCTCTTTCTATAATACAAACAAGTTCCAAGGCCAAACTTTCGAATTAGTAGGCATTGAAATACAAAATAATTTTATTTAATGACAACTGTATGTGGTCTATCTTGGTCGGAAGTCCTGAAAATAAATTTATATTGCCGCACAAAATAAATTTAAAATCAAAATCGTTTATAGGGAACTTTACCCAAAAATTATTTTTGGAATAAAAGGGGGAAATTTATAGAAAGGCCTTTTCCTTAAAAAATAATAACAAAAATATACCATGTTTAATTTCCCTTTAGTATGGGGGAGGGTACATTAGTTTATTCTCATAAGAAAGACTTTTCTTTTCCCCCCTAGTGGTAAGAATTTGATTCTTAGTGAGCAATGTTTGATCTTACAAACAAACAAACAAAATTTAAATTTTTTCTGATATTTAAAAACTAAGGGAGATTAACTTTTGTATTTGTTTTTTTTTTTTGAATTTTGCGATAACAAAATTCCATTTTAATGTATTCCCAAATACATACATTGTTTTTATTTTAGATGATTTTTTATTCTGAATAAAATTATTCTGAAAAGATTATTTTTTGAAAAGACACAGAAAAGATGAAATTTTTTCCCCAAAAGACATATGGGTAACATTTATTACACAAAAGCAGGAATACATTTTAATTCCTTAAGGGTTTTTTCCATGGACAAAAATTATAATTTATTTTTTATTGAAAAAATATCCCTCAAACCATATTTTTTACTTCGGCTGCATAAAACATACATATATAGTATTAAATTAAAATAATTTTATTAGGGGAATATTTATTAAAAATTTGGGAAAACAAGGGATAAATCTATATGCCAATATTGAAAAAGAAAAATGATACCTTTCAGCTTGGAAGAATCAAACCAAGGTGCAGAGGTCAACCAAAGGATCAGAATCCAAGCACAAATATATACTTTTAAAATATATATATAAATATATATATATATATGCCGTCGAAAACACGTTTCCCGGGGCCCCCCGATAGATGAATCGACGACAACACAGATAACCCTTACCGTCTTAACGGCAACAAAAAACTTTGTTTTCTTTTTTTTTTTGTTCCCACGACTGTCGAGTGCGTAAGCAACGGACCCGGGGTTTTTATCCGGCCAATTTTCAGAGATAACCA
>NW_026091582.1:0-9836 GCF_024586455.1 Bactrocera neohumeralis
TTCTTCTACGTGCGTGTTGTTGTTTGTATGTATAGTTGTTTTAATCGTTCGCGCCCGTTTGATCCATTTTTGTGTATGTTTTGTTATATAGGAGCTTTTACCTTTCGCGCGCGATTTATATTTTGTAATTATATTTCGCGCTCATTTGTATGTTTATTGTTTATATATATTTTTAGTTTGGAGGTTTCACGTCCGTTTGTTTCGTTTTATTTGTTTTATTGTTTTATATATTTTGTTTTTCTATGTAATTTGTTTTTGTTTTTGTCACTTTGTCTTCTCTTTTATCCACCGTGAATCTTTATTTATTTATTTACATATAAACACTGCACTGTTCTGCACTTTGTTTGTTTCATTATTTTTTATATATTGTTTTATATATATGTATATATTTTTTTTTGGTTCGCCACTGCACTTCACTGCACTGCTTTTGTTTTTTCACTTCTGTTCTGTTTGGGTCACAGCACTATTTTTTTTTTTGTCTCCACACTATGTAGATATATTTATTTATTTTTGTATTACACATAGTGCCTTTCTGTGAGGCTCGAAGGACCATAGGTAAATGTTGACCAATTTATCGGGGAATAAAAACCACTGTATTGAAATGTTTCGACTTGCACTCACACTCGCGTGAGCAATTAAAAGGAAAAAAACAGTATATTTAGGTAATGTGAGGTAATCGGATGAGATAACTTAGCTAACATTAGTATTACTACTCTATGTATTCGTTCCACTTGTCCGTTTCCTTTTGGCACCCCCGTCGTAATGAGTAGATGCCGAATACTGTTATTGTCACAATAAATTTTAAAGGCTTGTGAAGTGAACACTGATCCCCTATTAAATATAATTCTACGCGGGTTGCCGAAAATGTCAGTTTGTTTCGAAAGCCTATCTAAAACCACCTCCGTGGTTGTATCTTTTGTTAGGTAGAGCCACACAAATTTTGTAAAAGCAACGATCACAACTAAAATATATTTGTACTGTTTCCCGGTCGTTGTCATCGGACCAACATAATCTATGTGATAATCTCTTTCTAAATTGGTGACAATAATCGTTCCAATTTACCACACTTTGTGTTCATTATTAAACATTCGACACAACTGCTTACTATATTTCTGACTTTTCCCTCGAGCCCTGGAATGTAGTAGTATTTCTCTACACAATCACAAGTATTTTTAATTGAAAAATGCCCTTGCTTATTTGCTAACAAAATGATCTCATTCTCCATTTGTTTAAGTACCACAATTAGTTCCTTTGGCGGATCCTTATACAATATGTCACGAGAGACCAAAAGTCCTCGCAAGAATTGTTTTCCAGTATTTTGCGAATTGCCCGCGCCCATTCATCCTTTTCCTGTGCCTATTTTAATTTGAGTTGTAACGATTCGTCTACTAACATTCTCGTTAACCTACTTAAAGCATCGACGTGCTTCATTTTAGATCCTGACCTATGTTCTATAGTATAATTAAATTCTTGCAAAAACATTGCCCATCTAGCTACTCGTGGTGGAACATCTTTCTTCCTTAATGTCATAGCAAATGCATTGCAATCCTTTACAATTTTGAATTCCAAACCTAATAAATACACTCTCCATTTCTTTAATGCGTTGACGATGGCGAGCACTTCAAGTTCATAAGAATGATAGTTCTTTTCCGCTGAACTTGTTTTCTGGCTCATGAATTAAACTGGATGATATGCTTCATCCTCTGCCCTCTTTTGCAACATTACCGCGCCATACCCGTGCTTTGATGCATCTATATGAACTTCGGTTATTGCATTTGGGTTATATAATTCTAAACCTGGAGATCGTGATAGCGAGGACTTAAGTTGCTCGAAAGCATTCGCTTGCTCTTCCTCCCACTTGAAATGTTGATCTTTCCTCAGAAGATCTGATAATGACTTAGCCACTACCACCACCAAAAAATTTACTTTGCGCTTCAAAAAATTAAACTTTTTCCACTTAATTTGTAGTCCAGCATCTGCTGCTACTGCAAGAACTTTCTTTAGTTTTATTAACCCTTCTTCCTCGTCCATAGATGGAATAATTAAATCGTCCATATAAGAGACTTGTAGGGAATGTTTCGCCTTCTCACTTTAGCTCGCCTTCGAACGGATGTTCTTAGGCTACCCAGAGGATACTTGGTCAAAGACCGGAAGTAGTGAGCTGCTTGAGCCATGTGTAAAAGAATCGTTTCTGGCCATTCCCAAGTGAATGGCGATCAGAGAACTTTCCTCACTTGCGTGAACTTCTACACATGACTCCACCCGCCACGTAAAAAAAAAACACCCCCAGTGAAGAGCTACAACCAGCCTCGGATGAGAGACAGTGGCCATTTTGATGACGACCATGTTTGGTGTAGGATTCGTGGTGGGAGAGAGACTCCGTCGCCGAGTACTATCATTCACTGCGGTGAATGAACGTCTAGCCACAATCCGCATCAAAGCGACTTTAACGCCAGGGTGGGCAAAGAAGGTGTCTTTGGCACTACGGTCGGTAAATTCGGCCTCCACGACGAAACATTACAAAAGGGGTTGAGGCTGATTGACTTCGCCGGGGCCCGAAATATTTTTATCTGTAGTACTAGATTCCAGCATGAGAAGATTCATCAAGCTACCTGGCTGTCTCCGGATCGAAAAACTACCAACCAGATCGATCATGTTGTGATAGATGGAAGACACGTCTCCAGTGTTTTAGATGTGCGTGCGCTCCGAGGTCCTAACATCGACTCGGACCACTATCTTGTTGCAGCTAAGATTCGCACCCGCCTCTGTGCAGCAAAAAACGCGCGCCACCAAACACAAGGAAGGTTCGACGTCGAGAAGCTGCAATCACAACAGACAGCCGAACGATTTTCTACTCAGCTCGCACTCCTGCTCTCTGAGGGCACTCGTCAACAACTCGGTATAAGATAACTGTGGGACGGAATTTCAAACTCCTTACGTACAGCAGCAACCGAAACCATTGGTTTTCGGAAAGTGCAAAAGAACAGCTGGTACGACGAGGAGTGCCGTGTCGCAGCGGAGAGAAAACAGGCTGCCTACCTCGCAACGTTACGATCGACCACTACACGTGCGGGATGGGATAGATACCGAGAGTTGAAGAGGAAGCGAGACGCATTTGTAGACAGAAGAAGAAAGAGGCTGAAATGCGTGAGTACGAAGAGCTTGATAAGCTGGCCGACAGGGGTAATGCTCGAAAATTCTACGAAAAAATGCGGCGGCTTACGGAAGGTTTCAAGACCGGAGCGTACTCTTGTAGAACCCCCAAAGGTGATCTAGTCACTGATGCCCAGAGCATACTTAAATTATGGAGGGAACACTTCTCCAGCCTGCTGAATGGCAGTGAACGCACAACACCAGGAGAAGGAGAATCCGATTCCCCAATCGATGACGATGGAGCAGACGTTCCATTACCCGACCATGAAGAAGTTCGAATAGCAATTGCCCGCCTGAAGAACAACAAAGCGGCAGGGGCCGACGGATTACCGGCCGAGCTATTCAAACACGGCGGCGAAGAACTGATAAGGTGCATGCATCAGCTTCTTTGTAAAATATGGTCGGACGAAAGCATGCCCAACGATTGGAATTTAAGTGTGCTATGCCCAATCCATAAAAAATGAGACCCCACAATCTGCGCCAAATACCGTGGGATTAGTCTCCTCAACATCGCATATAAGGGTCTATCGAGCGTATTGTGTGAAAGATTAAAGCCCACCGTCAACAAACTGATTGGACCTTATCAGTGTGGCTTTAGACCTGGCAAATCAACAACCGACCAGATATTCACCATGCGCCAAATCTTGGAAAAGACCCGTCAAAGGAGAATCGACACACACCACCTATTCGTCGATTTCAAAGCTGCTTTCGACAGCACGAAAAGGAGCTGCCTTTATGCCGCGATGTCTGAATTTGGTATCCCCGCAAAACTAATACGGCTGTGTAAACTGACGTTGAGTAACACCAAAAGCTCGTCAGGATCGGGAAGGACCTCTCCGAGCCGTTCGATACCAAACGAGGTTTCAGACAAGGCGATTCTCTATCGTGCGACTTTTTCAACCTGCTTTTGGAGAAAATAGTTCGAGCCGCAGAACTAAATAGAGAAGGTACCATCTTCTATAAGAATGTACAGCTGCTGGCGTACGCCGATGATATTGATATCATCGACCTCAACACCCGCGCCGTTAGTTCTGCTTTCTCCAGGCTGGACAAGGAAGCACAGAAAATGGGTCTGGCAGTGAAAGAGGGCAAGACGAAATATCTCCTGTCATCAAACAAACAGTCGTCGCACTCGCGACTTGGCACTCACGTCACTGTTGACAGTCATAACTTTGAAGTCGTAGATAATTTCGTCTATTCTGGAACCAGCGTAAACACCACCAACAATGTCAGCCCAGAAATCCAACGCAGGATAACTCTTGCCAACAGGTGCTACTTCGGACTGAGTAGGCAATTGAGAAGCAAAGTCCTCTCTCGACAAACAAAAACCAAACTCTATAAGTCACTCATAATTCCCGTCCTGCTGTATGGTGCAGAGTCTTGGACGATGTCAACAACGGATGAGTCGACGTTGCGAGTTTTCGAGAGAAAAGTTCTGCGAAAGATTTATGGTCCTTTGCGCGTTAGCCACGGCGAATACCGCATTCGATGGAACGATGAGTTGTACGAGATATACGACGACATCGACATAGTTCAGCGAATTAAAAGACAGCGGCTACGCTGGCTAGGTCATGTTGTCCGGATGGACGAAAACACTCCAGCTCTGAAAGTATTCGACGCAGTACCCGCCGGGGGAAGCAGAGGAAGAGGAAGACCTCTACTCCGTTGGAAGGACCAAGTGGAGAAGGACCTGGCTTCGCTTGAAATATCCAATTGGCGCCACGTAGCGAAAAGAAGAAACGACTGGCGCGCTGTTGTTAACTCGGCTATAATCGCTTAAGCGGTTTCTACGCCAATTAAGAAGAAGAAGATATAAGAGACTACACTTCCCTCATCTTTTAGGTCTTTAAAAATTGAATGGATAAATCTACAGAATACTGCTGGTGAATTTGAGGTACCAAACAGCACAAATTTAAATTCAAATTGACCTTTTATTTTTACAAACGATGTATATTTTCTAGAACTTTCTTCGACAGGAACATGCAAAAATTCGTTAGCCAAATCTAACGTGGTAAAAACTTTATATCCCTGGAACTTCTCAACTACCTCGTAAATTTTTGCCATTGGAAAGTTATCGCGCAAAATTTTCTCATTTAATTTGCGATAATCGCAAAATAACCGCTCTGATTTATCTTTTTGAGACACAAGCACAATTGGCGACGCGTAATTGGATACATTTGAAGTAATAAAAAAAAGTGAGTGTGCTTATGACCGCACGACTGAAGTGAAACTTCTTTCGCTCTATCTATATGTATATATATGAATGTGTGTGTGTGCAATATATACATGTATGCACATATATGTACATACATTAATTTCCTACAAATATTTAAATTTATTTTATGTTTTCATTAGTAAATTAATATTTTTGCATAGATCTTTTATTTTTTTTTCATTGTTTTATTCGTTATTTTCATTATTGGGTACATCAGTAATTACTGTGGTTGATTGTAAAACCGAGACAATAGGCTTATGATACGAGAAATACGATACATATATTTTAGAATTAAAATTAGACAGAAATCTAGTAAAAACTGCATCGATTGTTGTTCCATGTCTTGTAGTTGGCTCATTATGGTCATTATTCATTTGTAATTCTAATTTATCTCGTAGAAAGTTTATCAAGAGTTGTCCATCTTCGGATGCGAAATTGATATTGAAATCTCCTGCTAGGATTAGTGGCAACGTATGATAGTTTTCTCCTAGTTCTTCAGAACCTACTCGACCATAAATCATAAGTCTTCTGTATATAAACTTTATGATATTATTAACTGTGTTATTGGGCGAAATGTAAACAACTACCATTATGATGTTTGTTCTATCGTCCAAAACAAAGTGAACAGCACATATGTATGTATGTATATCACCAATTGATGACTGACCAATATCAACTTCACGAATATGTCGTAATAAAATGTCCATGTTCGAAGTTATTCGAGGTATCATTCGATTTCTGATAAATTGCCACTCCTGCTGATCTAACATTTTTACGCTTGAATTTCGCAATACAATCAAAACTCGGGATGTCAATGTTTTCATCGTCATTTGACCAGGTTTCTGATAAAAACAGGATATTGCTCGAATCAATTGCGGGATCGCTCAAGTCCGATACGTGTTTTCTGAGACTTTGGCAATTAAAAGTAACCATGGACAACTTTTTTCTGTCATTCATAAAATCGAGAATCGTTCTACCTATTGTTGACAAGGTTTAAAATCTTGTCTTGTATCTGTTGTCACACACTTTTTATGCACAATTTTCATACGTAATTTCTTCTTAGTTGGTGGTTCTAAAGCACCCCTTTGATACTCGGAGTCTGTGTCACTTTTCTCCATAATTTGTTATTATTTACCCGAAAATTCACATAACATAAACTTTAAAATAAATTTACAATTTTATTCACTTTAAACGTAAAATATTGAATGTATTGAACAATATTAATTCATAAAATTGTTCAAAACGCAATAAAATTACAGTAAATTACAATAAAATAACCAAACTATCACCGTTCGCGTAACGCTAATAAACTCGCAAACGAACTACTGACTGAAGTATACACATATTTCATTTCCCAACTGTAAGAGAAAGAAAGAAAAATGTGCGCGCGCACTGCTGACGCTTGCCTATATGCCCCACCAATTACCGTTCGCCTCGTCTGATCACACTTTTCGTAACGCGTTCGTCAGCTTACTCCCCAAACCAAGCACGTGTAAAAGGGTTTCACTTCAATAAGTTTCTTTATCTAGCCATTGCTTTACTTGAGCATCTACGATTATTTGATCTTGAAATGATACACGCCTAGGTGGCTGATACACCATTAGGTACATCGTTCTTTAAAACAATTTTCATTTCCACCGGGGAAAATCTAATTCTTTTTGGCTCATATCGAGCAATCAACTTTTTCACTTCTAACATTTTTCCCTTATCGAGATGTGACAAGTCATATGTTGATTTTGGCTCCTGTTCTCGCTCTCCTCGCTAACAATTAAATTGACTTGACCCAAAATTGAACGTCCTGTTAATGCCGGATGTTGAAGATCCCTATTGTTGACAATATGAAACAGGATATTTATTTCAATATCATCTACTTTAGCTATGGTTTCGAAACTACCTAGCGTGACCACTTCTGAATTACCGATTCCGCCCAGTACTCGTTTCTCTTTGTTTTACATAACTGTAAGGTTAAGTTTTTCAACTGTATGTACCCATATCAAACACAATCGACTACTTGTATCAACCAACAAAGGAAAAGTTACATTCCCTACCTTTACCATTTTAAACTTTAGTCTAAAATCTGCCTCTGAAAGATTGAACGTTGCTTCGGTAACCGTATTCAAATTATCTCTTTCACATTTCGTTTGAACTATCGGACATTCGCTGCGTTTATGGATGACCGTGTTGCACTTGTAGCATCTAAATTGTTAGTTTGTGCAATTCTTAGCTATATGCGAAGTTTCGCCACATTTGAAACATGCGCGGTTTATAATTGAACGTTGAGTGTTTTCGTTCCTATCTTCCTTGATACTGACTCTATTTTCAACTTCGACCTTTCGTTTATATTTAATTTTCTCATAAACTTTTATTTGCTCTTTTAGTCCCCTTATACTCCTTGCTTGGTACAAAACCGTTTTGTTCAATTTTGAATCGGGAATCCCTAGTATGAAATATTCTTTTACGCTGGATTCCTCCAGTTTTACCCGCTTCCCTATTTCCGTTAAGACATATAAAAATTCAATAAATATTTTATTTTGTCTCTTTTGACGATTCCTTAAACGCCTATGTACCTCAGCTGATGAAAGTGATATTTCGAATTCCTCAATTAAAGCTTGTTTTAAAGATATCCAATCACGGATACCGGTTTGGCTTCGAACAAATGCCCTAGCTGCTCCTCTGAGAAGCTGTTTTGCAAAAATAAATTTATGGATTTCCGACCAGCCTACTATATAAGTACATTGATTTACTTTCTGCCCGTCTGTACCGTTAAATGACGCCAAACTTTCTTCAATTTCTCTAAATGTAAAATGAGGAACCGTGGGTGGCACCGGACCTTTACCCAAAACACTCTCACAAAGCGGCTCCACTGATTTGACCTCACTCTCGCATTCATCGTCATCGTTAAGAAGACCGTAGTGTGTCAGAAGTCTGTCTCGCAATTCCTTCTGGCGTCCATTTGTCGGTAGCTCTGCTTCTTTTAACATTTCTTTTAACACTGTCACTGTCATGTTTAATATAGTCTAAGCCCCCAATTTGAGTACCCTTTATAATTATGCAATACAACAAATGATATAAGTATATATGATCTTATGTGATAATGTTAATTTAATAAAACTTAATAATACCTGTAATCCTCGTTGTAACACGAAGTGCCTCAGTCAAACCAGCCGCTCGAGTTTTGCTGCTGAGGGTGAACATATGCTGCTGCTGCCAACACACTTTTCACCGCTTGACACCAACTCTGCTGCTGCAACCCTTTCGTTGCCAACTTGATAGTAACGCGTAACGCTCGCTGTCTGTTACGCTTATGCACTTGTGTTGCCGTATCCACTGCTTCTGCTGCGCTATTGCGGCACAACTGTTTCGATGAATATTTCGCTTGACAACATGAACTATCTTCAACTAATGTTTTGCTGCGCTGCTGCGGCGCAACCGTTTCCACACCAGTGATCTGCAGTGAATACTTGGCTTATGAATACACTCTCATATTCATGAATCACCCCCAATATTCACTCACACTTGCTCTCACTAAAAATATTATCTTCTCACAATCACATGGCTTGCTTCTGTAATAATGAGTGTGAATATGTCTCACAATCACTTAGCGCTCACACTTGGCTTGGCTTGCTTCTCTGTATACAATTGTCTGAGCTATTCGTTGCATACTATTAGATGAGTTGAAGGGCTCATGAATACATTCACTAATAAGTGAATCATTGTTTATTCATGAATATATTCACGAATCCCGTGCCTATTCAAAATATATTTTATACCTACGCGGGTGGGTTTTAAAAGGAACGAAACGCGTGATTGTAATGACTACAAAACTGAAACTTCTTTATTTCTTATCCTTTTATTCAATTATTTTCTTAAGCTTTATCTTACATTCTAGAAATTGGAGAGCTTAGGTAGATGAGTCCCTGAAGTTTATACCTACGCGGAGGGGTTTTAAAAGAAACGAAACCCGTGATTCTAGTGACTTCGTAAAAACTACAAAACTGAAACTTCTTTGTTTCTTATCCTTTTTTTCAATTATTTCTTAAGCCTAAATGAAAAGCTTTATCTTACATTTTAGAAAGTGGAGAGCTTAGGTAGATGAGTCCCTGAAGTTTATACCTACGCGGAGGGGTTTTAAAAGACACGAAACCCGTGATTCTAGTGACTTCGTAAAAACTACAAAACTGAAACTTCTTTGTATCTTATCCTTTTATTTAGTTTTCTTTTAAAATAGCACAATAAATCACATTAAAACATAGTAAAATACATATATTCAAGAAATGTCGGCGGGTTATGTGTCAGGCAAGATGTGTGCTTACGACGGTCCGAATACTCTCCTACCTATTTGAAAAGCGATAAAGAGGAAAAGATTTTCAAAGGCGAGTACAATTTGGTTTGAAGCTTCGAACAGTATACAGATTTAAGAGTAAGAAAATCAGAAAAGTAAGTCTTAGTAAATAAATTATTTGGTAAA